>NC_051447.1:16524050-16558961 GCF_001649575.2 Kryptolebias marmoratus | reverse complement strand
CCCAACCGTGACGTGAGCGGCTAATTAGACGGCGGGCCGAGCGGGCCGGCCGGGCCTGACGGAGGCGACGCGTGGTGGAGCGGCAGGACGAGGATCCAGAGATGCCCGCCTGAAGCCCGTCTCACACGCCGGCAGCGCGCCTGCGCCGACTTCCACAGATTGGCAGCAAATAAATGACCTCCCAGGAGTGAATGATTTTTTTTTTTTTTTCCTTTTTGGTTTCATCCATGCCGAGCGGCGCTTTTATCTCCTCCATTAGAGCTGCCGTCACTGATCAGAGTCCGTCTGATCAATGAATAATGTAGCCGCCAGGTGGATGGCTGCTCACGGCTTAAAAACCTCGTGATTAGCGATAAACAGCTCATATTTCTGTGCATATGCTTCTTCTCACCGTCAGCCTAAAGGCGCAGGAGGACTTTTCTGCCCGTGCCGGTCTGTTAGCAAAATATCTCATGAACCTGTGAATGGATTTTAATGGAACTGTCGGGTAATAATCCCTGGGCGTACATCCACAGCTGATTCGCTTTTGGAGTCAGTCCACAGGTCTGTCGCGATAAATGATAAGTTTCATTTATCGGCGTTATCGTTCCTTCGTGTCTCTGTCTCTGGAGGACAAAAAGGCTCCGGCGCTCTTTACTGACCCCTCCCTTTCTCTTAGCGTCAAGGGGGCGTGGCCTATCGCATCAGGTAGCCAGCCGAGGCGCCTTTAATTTTTGTTTTCGGTTATTTTGTTGATTTTGTGTAAAGTGTTCCTTTGAAATTAAAGTTTATTCATCTGTGAGAGGATGTACTTGCACTATTATGTTATTATCATTACATTAGTTTAAACGATATTATTGTTTATCGCAATAATTCCCGAGACAATTAACCGTCCAGCAAAATTTGTTATCGTGACGGGCCTGTCGCTCCCAACTCAAGATGGCCGCCGCCGCCGCTAATCCACATCAGCCTGCACGAAAACTCAGTCAGGTTGACAGATATTGAACTAAAACTTGGTGTGGTAGTAGCTGAGAGTCGTTCACAACTTGCAGTTTTATGTGAGATCGCGCAAAACAGCGACAACGTAATATGATGTAAAACGCTACCTTGAAAGGCGGCGGGCGATATGCATTCGTCCTTTGATTTCCTGAGCGCCTGTTTTTGTTTTTTCAGACAATAATCAGGTCATCTGGCATCAAATCCTTCATTAACAGCAAAAAACATGTGACTGTGGCAGAAAATTTACATGTGCTGCATTTAAATTCCTTTGAAGCTGTTTGTTTTGCTCACCTTGGAAACGCACTATTTCTACTTCTCCTCCGTGGCGGGGAGTAAACGCACCCCATAAATATTTATCCACCTTGAGCCCGAGCTGTTCTGGCCCAGAGTTTTCAGCACACAGTCACTGGAGATTGGGCCAACCAGGACCTGCAGAGAAAAAGAGAAAGGGAGAGGGTGCAGGATTATATTTTTGTGCCACTTCCACAACAGAAAAGGAGGATGTTTAATGCAGGAGAACCGGGTCGCGGTTCCGTTTCAGATGCGGCTCCTTTTCTTTTTGTCCTGCGAGTCACTTTATTTAAATCCAAAAATAAACATAAACTGCTGAGTCTGAAGAGACTCTAAAGAGCCGGATCAGTCGATAAAGTTCTGGACCGAGTCCATTCTGGCCCAGAAGCATTTAAACTATGAGAAATTCTGTTCTAGTTGTTCACAAAAAACACATTAAAGTTCCATTTACACAACAAACACGGGTCCAGAGTGCAGGCTCCGAGTTTTACTTGAACAGGATTCATGGTAAAGATTTAAAATAAGCTTCAGCTTCGAGGATTTAAAGAATGTTTGAGACGCAGAAACGTCTGAAGACAAGAATTAACATCAAATACAGACGGACTGATCAGCTACTGACATCTGCCAGAGCTGAACACCTGGACACCTGGAGACATTAGGACACCTGGAGACACTGAAACACCTGAGATACTGAAACACCTGGAGACACTGATACATCTGGAGACATTAGGACATCTGGAGACACTGAAACATCTGGAGACATTAGGACGTCTGGAGACATTAGGACACATGGAGACATTAGGACATCTGGAGACACTGAAACATCTGGAGACATTAGGACATCTGGAGACATTAGGACGTCTGGAGACATTAGGACACATGGAGACATTAGGACATCTGGAGACACTGAAACACCTGGAGACACTGATACATCTGGAGACATTAGGACATCTGGAGACACTGAAACATCTGGAGACATTAGGACGTCTGGAGACATTAGGACACCTGGAGGCATTAGGACACCTCAGGATATTAGGACACCTGGAGACACTAAAACATTTGGAGGCATTAGAACATCTGGAAGCATTAAGACACCTGAAGACATTAAAACACCTGGAGACATTAGGACACCTGGAGGCATTAGGACACCTCAGGATATTAGGACACCTGGAGACACTAAAACATTTGGAGGCATTAGGACATCTGGATACATTAGGACACCTGGAGACTTAAGGAAATCTGGAAACATGAAAAACATCTGGAGACATTAGGACACCTGGAAATGTGAAAAAACACCTGGAAGCATTAGGACACCTGGAGACATAAGAACACCTGAAGACACTAGGACACCAGGAGACATCAGGACACTTGGACACAAAAACACCTGACACTTTGCTCTCGTCAATAATGTCTCCTTTTACTGCAGGGACAAGTTTTTGTCTTAAAGTCTCAGCAGACCTGAAAGGCAGATGAGCAGAATATTCTACCCGCTTATAAAAGAACAGAGTCTTTTTTCTAAGGGACAACTGAGAAACCTTCATTATCATACTTCTGAGTCATTTCTACTGAACTGGTGGGAAACATTACTTAAAAAAAAAAAAAAAAAAAAAAAAGAACATATAGGCTTGGAACTGCAATCACAGGGAACCAACAAGAAGCAATTAAAACACACTTTTCTGTACATTTAATAGATTGTAATGAATATGAGTATTAAACGGTCAAAGAAAGCTCCGGTTCACAGCAGCCACTGAAACACTGGCACAGGAAACACCTCCGTCTGTCAGCAAAATATCTCACGAACCACTGGAGGGATTTTAATTAAACTGCCAGGAAGTAAAGGCTGGATGTATAACTTTGATTCAAGATGGCCACCGCAGTTCCATCTACATCAGCAACCACAATGACGGCTGTACAGACACTGGGCTCAGATTAGGGGTGGTAGTAGCTGAGAGTCATCCCCAACACCTGGCCACGACTTGGAAGTGTGCAGCAGATCACCGAGGCTCTGACAGCAAGCAGACGTACAGACTCAGGGAAGTTTGGCGCCACCTCCCCACACCTCCACCCGGGTGCAGCCGCTCCACCTCGGCCTCAGCTCAAAGTCATCTGATGACACTCCTGTGCGGGGAGGAGGTTGATATTCACGCTCCACTGCCGTGTTTACCTCCCCGCACAATTAGTATCAGTTTGAAGGCAGACGAACCGGAGACGGGTGGAGCGCAGACTCCCCGGGTTGGGGGTTGGGGGTTGGGTGGGGGGTGACGCGGCTCGAAGGCGGCTTCTCCGTCCCGCGGAGCCCATTACCGGCTCATTTAATCCCCATAAAAACCGGTCCACCCCTCTGAATGCCAGGAGCTCCGAAATAACAAAAGCCGTATTGGCTTAAGTAAAAATGCATATTTCAACAGATACCTGCCGAATTTGCATCGCAGGCGCGCCTCGCTCCGGCCTGTTAGGCTGCACTTATCAAAAAGGGGGGGCCGCGGGTTCGAGCCCGGCCCCCGGCTCTGCTTAACTCTCACCCGGACATTAGCATATAAACAAATACAGGGCTTAAGAGGACAATTTGTCTGCCCACTCTTTGTGAACAAAGAGAAAATTAAGTTGGAGGTACACAGTCGCTGGCAGTTTTTTTTTTTTTTTTTGCTGAGGTGAAGGAGAAAGTCTTTCAACTGATTTGGCATCAATTTACATCCACCAGCTCAATACACTGATTAGAAACGGCTTATTTGATGAATTCTGATGCCTACCTGAGAGGAGAAAATGGTTTGGACTGATGAGAGCAGCTGGACGCGCAGGTATGCTGCGTTTGTCGGACGTTTCAAATGGAGTCACGGCGCCCCCGTGTGGACGGATACAAAACTGCAGCCACTTGTTTTTAAGGACATGAGCTAAATACTGAAAAAAAGAGCTTTGAGCTTTGTTAGACTTTATTTTAAAGCTTAATATGAGTCTCTACAGTTAAGTGGAAAAAGTATTTTACTCCACAACACTAACATGTTTAAGTATTCAGTTATTTTTAGGTTTAAATGTCATCTTTGCATTTGCAGCAGACATGTTTTCTTGTTACCTGCTCAATTTCTTTTTAATTTAAACAACATTTTAGAGTTAGTATGTGAAGCTACCTTACTGTAGAAGACTGAAATTTTTAAAAAAGCGTAGTACTGTGTTCAGAATTGGTAATTTCAAATCAAACCTTTTATTTCTGACCTTAGGAAAGAGTTCAAACCCCAGGCAGAGGTACCTAACACAACAAAAATTTGAACTTTCAAACATGGAAGTGTTGTTAAATGCAGTAGTTTCCAGATTTTTTAACCTTCAACCTACAAAATAACAGTGGTATTGGCTTAAGACCTGGATTGTTGCTGGTTAAAGTACACAAATTTTGGTAATTAGTCAACTAAATGTGTATAATGACAACATTAACAGCTGCATAACAACACCATTTCTTAATGTTTTTTTTAATATGATGGCAAAATAATTGCAACTGGCAGTTCCCACAGTGGTGTAGATGCTGACTATTGGCCTCAAGGTCTGCTGGTCAGTAACCAAAGCCTTAAAGGCATTGATATCAAGATAAGAAAGCTCCTGAGCTCTGAGGGTTTCACCCCGAGTCCAGCACCTTGAGACTGAACGCTGAGAGGATGAAATTAGTCCAGGTACAGCTGGAAAAATTAGAATATAGTGAAAAAGTTCAACATTTTTTGTCCTTCTACAGAGTGAAATATTTCAAGCCTTTATTTCTTGTAAATGTGATGATTACAGCTCAAGGATAATGAAAACCCAAAACTCAGTGTCTCAGAAAATTAAAGTATTACGTAAGCTCGAAAAAAAAATTGGGTATTTTAAACAAAAATGTCAGGCTTCTGAAAGGCACGTTCATCTTTATGCACTCAGTACTTGGTTGGGGCTCCTTTTGCATGAATTACAGAATCAGTGTGGCGTGGCGGTGATCAGCCTGTGGACCTGCTGAGGTGTAATGGAAGCCCAGGTTGCTTTGATGGCAGCCTTCAGGTCATCTGCATCGTTGGGTCTGCGGTCTCACCTTCCTCTTTGGGGTCCAGGTCAGGGGAATCTGCCGGCCAGTCAACCACAGTAAGACCACGGTCACTGAACCAGATTTTGGTACCTTTGACAGTGAGGGCAGGTGTCAAATCAGCATCTCCATGAAGCTTGTCAGCAGAAGGAAGCATGAAGTGCTCTGAAATGTCCCGGTACATGGCTGCCTTCACTGTGGCCTTCAGCAGCTGACATGGTCCCCCAAATCCTCACTGACTGTGGAAACCACACTCTGGACTGAAAAGAGGACAATGGATCACTGAGCAACAGTCCAGTTTTTTGTCCTCAGCGCAGGTAAGACGCTTCTTACGTCGTCTCTGGTTCAGGAGTGGCTTGACTTGAGGAACGCAACATTTGTAGCCCATGTCTAGGATTCATCTGTGCATCGTGGCTCTTCATGTGCTGATTCCAGCCTCAGTCCGCCCCTCGTGAAGCTCTTTGCTTGACAATCCTCTCTTTTCCTCCCACACGTCAGACGGCTTGAACCAGCAGCAGACAGAGGAAGTGGCTGATACAAAAAGAGGGCTGGACTGAGAGGCAGCACAGAGGAACAAGCATGGCGCTGTGGTGGTTGAGAAATGAGAGAAGCTGCAGTGATGGGTGTAGAATCCAAAGCAACCGGAACATCCATCCATTTACTTCACCTGTTTCTCCTTTCCAGGTCGCAGGGAGCTGGTGCCAATGTCGAGCCGTCACCGTTCGAGAGGCGGGGGACACTTATGCCCCTTTTCCACCAGCTCTAAAGCTCCCGGCTCCACTCTACTCGGCTTGCTTTGCACACGTTTCCACCTGCATTTTTTCAAGGCCTGTCCCTGCTTCAGAGTAGGCCCAGCCGGGCCGGCCCTGCTTCGTGGGTGACGCAAGCGTAGCTCCTGTTCACTCATTGGTCGTGGTTGTGACCAGATGGAAGCATAAAGAGCGAACGGTAGTTAAATAAACAACAGCGTTAGCTTACCCTGCAACGTTTCTGCCATCTGTCCCCCAGCTGAAGGCGCTGTAAAGCCTGAAATCTCCGGCGGATAACAGCTGTCCTACTCCGTGCAACAATCGCAGCATCCAGAGCGTTTCTTCCACTGCGCCTCTCTTCCTGAAGTCTCAGGAGAATCCCCATAAGTTTAAAAAACAGCAACAACACAGGGCCGACGCTGTCCATAGTGCTTCTGTTGTTTACACGTTGTTCCCGTTGTCCCCGGCAACACAAGGAGGCGTTCCTCTGCTACCGACCAAACTGGCCGGTGGAAACGCGATGCATTTTTTATAGAGCCGAGCCGAGTAGAGTGGGGCTGCTGAAGTAGAGCCAGTGGAAAAGGGGCATTAGAGACAAACGAGACAACCAACCAATCACGCTCTGTTACCAAATAACCTAACATGCAGGTTTTTGGTCTGCGGGAGGAAACCGGAGTGCGACTGGAACATCAAGAAGAAAATGCATAAATAAAAGAAGCTCCAAAGAGTATTTGTGGAATGTCAAAGCCTTGGTGACGCCACTGGTCACTGGGACCCTCAAACCAGAAAAGTGTCTCCAACAGAACCCTTAGGAAACGGCTAAGATGAGCAGAACCTCAAAGAACATTCAATAATACTTCTGTTCCTAATCTCACAGCACAAGACTTACATCCATGCTCTTCACCTGCTTCTCCACGCAGGCTCGCAGGAAGCTGGTATCTCCGGCGGCGATTGGGCGAGAGGCGAGGGACGCCGTGGACAGACTGCCAACACAACCGGGCGATGTTTACATGCACTCCTGTAATTTGAAATCACAGATTATATTTATACAAGGCTAAACAGTTACAGCTAGTTTTGTAAAGCTTGTGAAAAAAAAAAAAAAAAAGGAAAGAAAATTCACAATATCGCTGCTAGAGCTCATTAAATACAGCCTTGGATCTTTACTGTTACAAAGAATTAACAACAGTTTCGTACAAAAATAGAGGATTACATGCAAGTGTTCATATTCTTTTTTTTTTTTTATTTTGCTACAAAAACAGACCCCGCGATATTTTGGATGCCCCCGATTAAAAAATAACACTACTGCAAAGTACAAAAAGAAGTATACCAAAACTACCGAATGCTACCCAGAAAAAATAGTAATCATATAAAAAAAATGAAATGTCTCGAAGTCTACAGCTACAAAAGAAGTTAGAAAAAACAACAACAAAGTAATTCAAATAAAAAGGCAATTCATCACCACAAAAATGTCACTTCTTTTTCAACAATCGGTCTCTCTTCAAATATAAAGTAATGCAAATACTTTACAATAAATTAACGCAGGCACGTCTTTTTATGACTACAGCAAAACAAAATGACAAAACGGATCACTTAAAACACACCTCACCTTTTTTTTTTTTTCTTTTTTTTTGGCAATAACTTCTCACATACCACAGAAAATCAACCAGCAAATAAGTTCTGGGTAGCAACATTTTTGGTTTCTTGAGAACGAATCCCTCTGTGTTCACATCAGACTGCAGGTATGAGCTTCAGACACATACAAACCGAGCATTCAAATCATAAATAAGAACAAAAAAAAAACATATCAAAACTATTTTCCATACAAAAAAGGATTGATGTCAAATGAAAGTTTACTTTATAAACCTCAATAACTTAAACAATAACAAAGAGATACTCTGTTTTTTCTTCTTTTTTTTTGAAACGTGATATCAAATTATTGTTTAGATCATACAGAACAAGCAGGACAGCACTCACGCTGTAGTGGCAAAAAAAAGGATAAATATTTTTTTAAAAACTGTACAGTGGCCGTGTATGTTGTAACACAAGTTAGAGTCAGGCAACTGTACAGATTATTTACAGTTTAAATACAAAAAAGGGGATTTATGTAAAAAAAAGAACTTACATATGGAAATGCAATAATTCAAAATAACAGATTTGAGTCATTTTCAGCTTATATTTAACTGTTGCTATCCCGACACTCCTGAAATGAAATCTGTCACTCTTTCGCTTCGAAATGTTTGGAGTGAAAGTGGTGAAAAAAAAAAAAAAATCAAATCAAATAAAAATAAAACCAGGCCTCTTTTTTTTCTGCACGGCTACAACACATTCATCGCTGAGAGCACCTGTTACAGCAGATGCTCGGTAAACATTTCAGTCTCCTGCAGAGACGGAGGGGAGGGGGCCACGGGAGGCTTTTTGGTTCGAGGAGGGGCGCAAATCCGTCAGCTGGCCCCGTCGTCAGTCCACGTCGCTGAGGTCGCTGACTGGCTCGTCCTGCACGATGCTCAGGTGGTTCATGGCGCGGCTGAAGGCGATCTGGACGGCCTTGCGGATGCTGGACGAGCGCCCTTCCATCATTTTGATCTTGTCGATGGTCTTGTCCATCCCGAGAGGAACCATTTTGGACCTAGGAAGCCACTGCCTGGGGAGGAGAAACAGAATCGGGGTCGGGATGTTTTCAGTCCAGGACCATATCAGACTTTTTGAAAGGAAAATGGAGGCTCCGTCATCCTCTGTGCATCCTTTTATTTCACTGAGGTATAAATTAAACATTCAGCTTCTATGACAGACTCAGCTGAGAGAGATTATGTCTTTTTGAAAACTGCTTTTACTAAAGTTAGTTTATTAAATAGATCTTATTTAAGTAAAAGTACATAATTCAGTTAATATCAAATACTTACCAAGCACCTAATGTGACTGGATTGTTTTATAAAGTCACTTATTATCCTGTACTTACTTATGGAGGTATGTATCTGGTAAGTACCAGGCTGTATTATGTACTGCTACCCTTATTTTATTTTTATCTTATAGTCAAGTTTTATGAGAGCACTTTGAGTAACACTTGTGTTGAGGAGAGGAGATGCTAACGACTGTTACACAAAACAGCCACGTACCAATAAACTGTGACAAAGATCTTCACAGAGGAAAGTTTCTTTACAATGTGTCCAAATTATTTACTCGTCCTGATTCTTTGATTGATAAATAATAGACTCGTCTGACATCCTTTTACAATAATTTAATGTAGACTCAGGTGAAAATACCAGGAGCCTCTCGAGGCGAGAACCATTTGTTTTTCTCCTGACAAGTGAAGCTACGCAGGCACAAGAGAATAATGATCAGCTGACGGAGAGCTTGACAGGTTTACCCTTGTAGGAGCTCGTGTCGGCTTAAATCACTCGGGCAGACAGCGGCACTCACCAGCTGCGCTTGTTGTCGAAGAAGAGGACGAGGAAGAGCTTCTCTCCGGTCTTGTACTGCATCTGCTCTCCGATGCGGAGCACGTCCATGGGGGGAGTGGGGATGGACACCCCGTTGTGCTGGCAGCCAACACGCGGCATGTGGGGGTCTATGATCTACTCGTAGCAGGAGAGAAAGCGGGAGGAGGAGGGGGTTACATACACGAGCCTGCAATCATGCATTCAAAACAGTCCAAACTATTTACACACACACATATGACCTGCTAAGATTCCTAAATGTTTCCGTTCATGCAAATAGTTTAAAGTGAAAGGGTGCCATCTGGTGGAGAAACTGAACACTGCAACCAATAATAAATCTACTGCTCCAAACAGCAGAAGCACAGATTTATCACCAGGTTTTAGTGCATCCTAATAAAAAATTAAAAAAAAAAGGTGTCATTCAAACATGCCGTCTGTGCTGCACACTCACCAAGGCAGGGTAGGAAGGGTATCCACTACATTTGGCCCAGACTAGCTTTAGGGGTTCCAACACAACGGTAGCAGCGCTAGCTGGCATCCAAATATTGCTGTTGCCAACCTCTACGGAAGCGGGAACAACACCAAACAAGTTACGTGCGCGTTCGTACACACAACCACATTTTAAAAGCCACGTTAGAAGGGTCAAGAGCGTACAGCAAATTTATTTAGGCTGGATAATTAATTTAAAGGCTTACGGTGAAAGACAAATATTCAAATTTGTCAGCCACTTTTAGAGTTTAATTAGCCAAATATGAGTTTTAGAGCAGGAGAGGGTCTCCAGATGCTGAGGGTGGTAAAAAAAACTCACAGGTCACTGCCAAAACTCACACGGTCTTTGGCTCGAAGCTGCTGTTAATTTCCAACCCGACTTTTTATGCATGTATAAAAACCAGATGTCTGCAAGTTGTATCAAGTCCCTACAGTTTAGTTTAACAGGCAGAAACACAGGATCTGAACCGGTGGGACATCATTAGATTTAATAACTCACAGAGCCTGCAGATAACATATCTAAAGAAATAAAACGTTCAATGTAATCAAACATCAGTGAGACCAGAGTTTATTTCAGCGTTAATTCAGCAAAACTTCACAGCACTGATGCAGGTTTTTAGTTTCAGATGTCCATCAAGCCACGTGTGCGCTCCCTTTGTGTTACCTGCAGCGATTCGAGCAGCTTTTGCAAAGTTCCCAGACTCTATGCAGGCGATGAGCTCGCTCTTATCGTCCACAGTGTTTCTCCGGACCAAAGCAGGCTTCCCCTTCCCGCATTTTGGAAGACTGAGAATGGTGCTGAAAGCAAAACAAACACACGAGGAACAGCTTTAACCTAAAAACATCTACTGTCAGCGTCATTAGAACAACATAACTGGACTAAAATGGACCAAATAACGGATTTTTTATAGTGTTATTAAGACAGTGGGAAGTGGAAGCTTTGTCCAAATATATTATTAAAAAAACCAATGCAGCATGTGTTTAAATTCCAGGATATAATATTTAGTTTGGTAAATCTGGTAACCCATATAAACCAGAATTGTATGTATGTGAAATTATACAACCGCTTTAAACAACAGAGCTTTATTTTGAAATCTATGCTTCGTGTCGTGAACTTTGTTAAAACATCCGGTTTAAACATAAAGCTGTCTAGATGTTAATCATAAAAGGATACAAGAGTAACTGAATGAAGAAAAGTAACTTTTATCTGGAGTGTTTGTTCTGCTGTAGTTTCACTGCATCAAAGCTTCAGGTTTCAGAGTAAATCAGGTTTTATTGCGTTTTGGAACAGACATCGTGACATTTATGTCTTCTTACAGCGTTTCTTGTTGCTGACAAAGCAAAGTGATCAGGGATTATTTCCATGAATCATCCCTCCAGTCATTAATAACTTATAATTTATATAATTATAAGTATTATATATTATATATATATTTATATAATTTGTTTCTTCAGTGATGTATAAAGAAGACAGGAGCTCTGAATGGCTGTTTTCTGCCATCATTGAAGCAACTTTACAGATACGATACGATTTTTAATGTCTGTACTCCAATAAGACAACATGCTCTGCCATTTTTCATGTGTTTACCAACTCTCACGACTGAAACATGTCCCTGCAGCTGAGTTATTCTGAACAGTCTGATCTACCTGGTGCTTCCTGGTAAACTGCTACATGAAGATATGGAGGACTCGGAGGCGCAGCGTCTCCGTGGTTCCACAGGCCGACTGCTCCTGCTGCTTCGCTCCAGCTCCTTCTCCTCCCCCATGTCCAGAAAGCCTCTCGACAGGCCTGAGAAAAGCCAGAACCGGAGTTAAAAGCCGACGCTGTAATCTGAACCAGAGCTGCGGCTGCTGTCAGATCAAATCTACAATCCAAACACAAAAGAGTAAAAACAGACAACGAGCTCAGCTTCGTTTCAAAACTTTTTTTTTCTTTGTGTACCGGTGTCGAGCCTTTTCACAGGAGACTCTCCCTCCTCTTCATGCTCTGCCTCTCCTCTCTCCTCCTCCTCCTCCTCCTCTTCATCTCGGCTGTCACTGTGCTTCCTCTTCTTGCTGTGAAGCAGCGTCTCGAGTCGGGGGATGACCACTGACAGGATGGATTTGGAGCCCGGCTGCGCGCCGTCTTCATCTTCGCCCTTCTCTCCCTCCTCTCCGCCTGGTTTCCTGTCAACCCCGTCTGACTCCTCATCGTCTGCGCTCCCAGCGGTCTTCGATTTGCGGAAGAGGACGGCGCCCCGGTGGTTGGCCGCGGTCGCCGCCTCGGCGAGGGTGGACGTGGCCACCACGCTCACGTCTCTGTCCAACAGGGCGCTCTGAAGGACGTGGCCGTTGAGACGCGGCGCAGAGGAGAGCAGCTCGGGGATTTCGCCGTCCAGCTTTAACCTCTTGCTTCGGATTTCACAGTCTGGGGCGGCGTCGATGGGTTTGAGGGTGGGGGGCTCGGAGTGTGCGTCTGAGCGGATGAGGGGGGGCAGAGCGTCCGACGGCTCCAGTTTGGGAGGAAGAGACTTGTCTCCTGTAAGAAAGCACCACCTGATCAGAAACAACAAGATTTGTTTCACGAATAAACAAACAGCCAGAACATTATGACCACCTGACAGCCATCATGTTTAAAGCTGCTGATGCAGGTTGGTGATTTTCTCGTTTCCATTCAAGAACCAGCGTCAGAGAGGGATGGAAGATCGAGTTTTCTCTGCTTCGGAACGATCACCACGGCGATGTGAAAATTTAAATTAACTATACGGTTCAGAAACTCGACTGAAGGTTTCTTGCATCAGTAACCTCAAAGTTTAAACGTTAAAGTTGGGCCTTCCTTTACAGCAAACTGATCAAAACAAGCCGGTTTTATCACAGCGTCACAGTGTTTTGTTCTCCAAAGCCTTTTCCTGAATATAAATAAAACAATCCTCGTCTGTATGACGTCTCCTTCTCACTTTCACAGCCCACTGAATCTAACAAGACAGACGTTCAGAACCGCATTCTCTCAGGAGCTCACAACTCCACAAGGTTTTTATTCATACATACAAATCTATTATCTAACAGCCTTATAATGAGATGCATGTGTAATCTCTACATTTGAATTTGTGGGAAGCAACCTAAAGGCTTGTTTTATAGCACTGATTAAAACCTTAAATGACTCTTTCAAACAAATCTGATGGGGAAAGTGGGTCAAAACGTCTGCTTTGTGGGGCTGAGAAAAGGCTGGAGCGTGACCTGTGATTCAGGATATTTAGAGCATGTAATTCTTTTCACAGTTACAGACACTACGTACATTACAGGAAAACTGTGGTATTTGTACACACGTACAAAGGTGTAAAAGGGTGAAGAATATTTGGATCCAGTCAAAAACAATCATGATAAACAGGCATGTTTTTAGTCAAGCTGATAAAAATAGTTTGATAAATTTAAATACTTTTTGTTGTACGGTGCCCTGAGAGGACTTCTGCTGTGGATTGGTGTAAAATAAATACACTGAAATTAATTCAGCTCAATAAAATTACATAAATCCTGATTAAATCTGTTGATTGTTCATTATTTTTACACTAAGACAAAACTGCATTCATTCATTCAAGCTTCAATACAAGCAAGAAACTGCAGATTATATTAAAGTGATAGTTTCACTTTAAGATCTAAAATTAGTAGAAAGCTTATTAACAATTAACAATTGTTAATTAACAACAGGAAGAGCTGTTTCTGTTGTAGACAGCTCTTTGAATGACTTCAGTTTGAAGAAATATTTCTGACCAATGACTGGTTAACGGCTAATCAGAACAAAGCCTTAAAATCTCAAACAAGCCCTATTTCATAAACCTTTATATTGCCATCAGTTTTAAATTCTGTGCACATAAATATTCTATGGTTATTTGCGAGCACAAAGAGCAGCAGCAGCAGCAGACTGTGTGTTATATTACTGCAAGACTAACTGTAATATAACTGTATATTGTAAAGATTTATAAAGTAGAGTTTGCGTAAATCACAATAAAATGTAATGCAAAAAGAGTTGTTTTAAGATCCACTTTTCTTCAAACTGAGGTCCTTTAAGGAGCCATCTGCAACAGGTAAGATATTAATTGTTGTCACTAAATTCCATTTAAAAAATAATACGAATCATCTCCTTAAGCCACAATAACTAAACTCTAACCCATAGGTGTCAAACTCCATTCCTCGGGGGCCCCTCTCCTGCATGTTTTAGATGCGTTCTTGCTTTTAAACACCTGTGGACACGCTGCTGCAGAACGTCATGATTTGGTGAAGAAGTGATTGAACCATTCGAATCAAGTGTGTTGGAGCAGAAAAACCTAAAACTTCCAGGACAGCGGCCCTCGAGGCCTGGAGTTTGACACACGTGCATCTGTTGCTGCTCTGTAACATCAGGAAGGGGAACTACCTTCATAAATTAAGTTTCCAAGACGTCTCCTTGAGAGTAACTCGTTACCTTCTGGACTTCAAATATCTCTGTTAAAAATATCTGACAGTTTCCAACAATCTGAGCTGTCAGTGACAGACACAACAACGCCCCCTGCTGCCTTTTAACTAACATTGTTTTGCTCTGTTGTTGCTCAGAATTAAAGTTTTAACACCGGGATTCTCTTTCAGTGTGAACATTTAAATCATCCTGAAGCGAGAACAGATGCACACATACCTTCATCATCTGGAAAGTGGCCCCGGGGCTTCAGTCTCTCCTCTCTGAGTTTTTCCAGCTCTGGCACAGAGAGGTCCGGTGCAGACGAAGCTAGTGTTGACGTCGAGGTAGAACAGTGAAAGGTAGCAGGCAGGCGTTTCTTAAGGCTTATTTCGTTCCGCACGTCGTTGATGGTCTTTTTCAGGAGCTTGATGCGTTTGCTGCGGGAGGGACTGGACTTCATGGCACAGGTCAGGTCGAACTTCTCCAGGAGCTGCTGCAGCTGCTTGTCCAGAGGAAGATGCTCCCGATTGGCCGGTTTGAGCAAGCGGTCCACTGAGGGCAGAAATGAAACAGGAAGTCAGAGACAATGGAACAGAACTGTGAAAAACACATCATTGCCCACTGTAGAAGGCTTGCATTTTTGTCCGTTCATTAGCAAAATATCTCATAAACTACTGGGCAGATTTGAATGCAATTTCCAGGAAGTTATTATTAGAAATACATCTACAACTGATTATCTTTTAAAATTGTCCTGATGCAAGATGGCCACTACAGCTAACTGACCTTAGCAAACACAAAAATGGCAATAACTAAGTCAAATTTACAGATCCTGAGCTAAAGTTAGTCATGGCAGCAAGCAGCTGAGAGTTACTCACAAAACATACAGCACACACATTGCATCATTTACAGGGTTTGACCAAAACAACTTAATCCCTTCTCATTGGAAGATAATATTTTAACACTGACACGAAAGGCGGCAAGTCTAACGCATTCCTTCAACGAGAGCCAAACCTTTAAATCAATGATTAGTTTTAAACCGTTTTCATACCGTCTTCCCAGGAAAACGACGCTGCCGTTTTCATTTCCGGAGCTTCCGACAAATGCGTGCCGCTCTCCGTGTCAAAGCCGATCTTCTCTGCGTCCCGTCGGGCCTTTCTGAGCAGGACTCCGCCCTGGTCCCTGAGGCGAATGGCGGCGCGGTAAAAATACGTGTCCTTTGAGTTGTACTTCATGCAGTTCTCGACGATGAGGTTGAAATCCGCCTCGAACTGGTCGAAGTTGTTGTAGCCCTGGGCGTCGACCCGCTGCCGCATGGTGGAGAAGTCCATCGGGTGCTTAATGTGGTCGAGGTAGTCCGGCACCTTCGAGAGACATCGGGAAAAAGAATTAAAAAGTGTGAGACAAGGTTACACATTTCCCCCATGAGCTCAATTCTTATGAAATGAACAAATGTCACACTTTTTTCAGGAGTGTATAAAACTCCTGAATAAAAAAAGCTGCGCCCAACGTGGGGCTCGAACCCACGACCCTGAGATTAAGAGTCTCATGCTCTACCGACTGAGCTAGCCGGGCTTGCAGTGAGCGGCGCCCTTTGCTTTTCCAGCTCCAACACCTGCCAGACGACCTCATTCTCAGATGACACACTCCCGCTAACAGGAAACCACATTGCGCAACTCTGCGTGCACGAGGCGGGTGGCTGCGATTTCTAATCCGAGTCAGAGTGATCTGAGTGTGACAGAAACAAGCAGCTGTCTGAAGCCAACAACTTTAAACAGGCGTGAGAACACACAACATTTTACTCCTTTCTCAGAGCGAGTTTTTCTTTGTTTGGTGTCATTTGAATTTCAGAGCAATAGGTTAACATTGTCTGTCGTCCACAGATACATTTACACACCATGTTTCAATCAAATAATTATATTCACAGAAATATTCAACCTTCATATTTCTGTCAGTCAGACAATCAGGTAAAACACTCACAATAAAATATTAGCTAGAGGGACATGTTGACTTTTAAGTGATCAAGTCTAATAAGAAGATTAATCATGCAGCTTCTAATTTCATGGATATTTACATCAAACTCTTTTAAAGGAGCTAAAACAATCAGGCCACATCTGCAAGTATTTTCTCATCATTTTCATTGTATTGCGTTAGTTGTGTTTACCAAACACTCAAATATATAAACAAGTGAAATGAACATGAAAAATAAAAACCAAAATACAACTTTAAACACTTTGATGGAATGAATTTTAGTTATTCATACAGCAACAGCAAAAAACTGCTTTACCACAACAATCAAAATGGAGAATATCATGTTGGGTTTTCGACAAAGAAATACAAGAGTCTTTGCAAACAGTTGCACAAACAAGAAAAAACAAAAACAGAACGTGGTGTCCGCTGTAGATCACCTCATTGACATCGACCGGCTGGGTGAAGATCCTGGCCTGGTCTTTCGCCTGCAGCTGGTCCAGGAGAGCTCGGAGCAAAATACTAAACGGTGTCAACTGCATCTCCAGAAGGGTCTCCTGCAGTTTAATCTGCAACACAGCCGAGAAAGAGAGACAGATAATCTGAATTTCTCGCACTGGTTGCGAAACGGCCACGAATGACCAGGCACTTCCACTACCTCTTCCCTCTTTAGCTTCTCTCTCTTGCGGATTAGTTCCAGCAGAAGCCGAGCTCTCTCCAGGTCGTGTCGGAGGCGGTGCCACTCCTTCAGCTGCTCCTTTAAAGTCCTGCTTTCCTCCTCTTTCTGCCTCTGGGGAGAACATTGACATGAATGAGTTTGACATGAATGAGTTTACATAAACCAGCACGTGTACGCACAAGCAAAAGAAAAAGCATAAGCAGTATGAGTGGCTTAGACTTGTGGAAGATTGTGACTATAAAGACATTTATGCAATATTTTTAAACATGGTAAGGACATAAAGACGACGAACTGACAGATGGACGTACAGGCTGTGCGTTCTTCTGTGCCTGCAGGCTTGTCTGTAGGCGTCTGATGAGAGGCACGCCGTTCCTCGACTGTCTCTTCAACGTCCAGTAATTTAGGACCAGCTCCACAAATGCTTTCTTCTTCTGTATGGACACCTGATTCAGAATGGTTTGTAACCTGGAGGAGAGAGGAGGACAGCCATTAGAAGAGAAGAACCACCAGCAACAAACAAATAAAAGATTTGAATTTCCACAGCTGCTTAAAAAGATATCAGACCGCATCGACCTTAAAGAGCCAAAGAAAGAAAAGCACGCCGCTGCTCATCTAAATGTTCGTTTGAATTTCCTGTGATAAACATGATGCTAATCATGTTACCTTTTCTATGGCATTTTCAACACTGAGTTAGCATCTATGCTATGTGATTATTAGGGTTTTCTGACATATTGTGCACTTGTAAATCGGTGCTTGGTTTTTAGTTTCACAGGATGTTTTGCATAAACAGCTTACCAGCTTCCTCCTGGTGTTTATTCACAAGCCTCAATCGCAAACAGATGCATCAATAGCTCTTTTCTGATTGTACTGCAGCCCAATGAATGAAGTGTGAGGTGCCTGGAGATCCCCACCCCTACAAGACAACCCTTCTGATCATAATGCAGCTAGTATTTGTACCTGTGAGCAGGAAAAGTAGGAACAGCAGCAGGAGCTGCAGCTTCACTTTCATCCTCCGATTCAGGCTTTTTGCTTTTAGTTTTCTTTTTCTGTTTGCCTTTCGACTGTCCTTTATCCACTCTCTTGCAGAGTCCGTTTTTTGGTTTGGGGTCGTCGTAGATGGAAAAAGGTCTCCTCACGCACCCCTTAGGCGTGTGAGCTCCACAGTATGCTGTCTTTTTAACAGAGAGGGTGGGCTCCCCCGTGTCCGTCACCTCATTGATGGGCTCCATCTTCATGAAGAGGCCGGCCTTTTGGGCGCAGCTGACGTGGAACGCTGTGTAACAGTTGGCTTTGTGGCACTGGATGCACGCCCCGACGCCTTTCTCCTTGCAGATATAGCAGGTGAGCTTCCAGCGGGCTGGAGGGATCTGGCTGACACCGTCGATGGGTTCGATGAAGGTGGTGTTGGAGAAGCCGACCTCTGGGACCCAGAGGGCGCACACCACGTGGCCCCACCGGTCGTCGTCTGTCTTTTTCACAGCTCCCCCCTTGTTGGGACATAATACACAGTCTGCCGGCTGGGTGGGAGACTGGAGGCAGTGCCTGCAGAGCCACTGGCCCTCCGGGGCGTAGGGCACGCCGTAACATTCCTGGTGCACAGCAACACTGCAGATGTCACAAAACAGGATTGTGTTGCTTTTATGACACTCTCCACCTGTACAGATGGAGCAAACGGCGTCCTCGTCGATGAGAGCCTGATTCTCACTCGCCTGATCCAGGCTCTCCAGATATAACTCTTTTTCAAAGCGGTCAATGAGGAACTCAAAGACGTTGTGAGACACCTGACTCATCCCCTCACTTCTCCGTTTGTCGTTGACTAAATCCAACCAGGCGTAATCTTCCTCATCCATGTCATATTCTGTCTCCTCATCAAGCTCCTCCTCTGTCTTTTCTATGAATTTATAAAAGGCAGAAGGACGCTTTGGAACTGCTGGCAGGTTATATTCAACATTGCGAAATTTAGGCTCCGGAAGCTTTGGGGCAGCGTGGGTGCTGGCATGATGCCCGCCTCCCTGTCCTGGACTGCTGATGCCCAGCGCGGCGTTCCTCTTCTCCTGGTTGTTTTTTAACCGGACCGACCTCTGCCGGACCTGCTGCTGAGGCTTCTCGGCATTCTCCTTGTTGCTGTTGCTCTCCATCATCTCCTGAACCAACGGGTCGTCGTCCGAGATGACGTCCAGCTTGTCGTAGATGCTGAGCCGATGGATGCGGCCGTCCAGCTCGAACTCCACCATGCGCTGCGCCTGGGCGTACGTCAAGATCTGCTTGTTGGGCGAAGGCTTGATGGGAGACGGTGACCTCTGCGGCACCGCGACCCGGTGCTGCCGAGCTTTCTTCTTCATCTTGGCGCTCCGTGTTGCTGTGGAGAAAGACGGCAGGAACTTTGTGAGGGCGAGGTAAGAAAGTTGAAGCAGATGTGAGGAAGTACATTTGCTTATATCTTTCACAATAAGACCAGTGAAACATCTTTGCATCATAAAACACCATATTAATGCAATATCAATGATACTGCTGCACAATTACAACTTCTTAAGTTTAACACATCAGGAGGAGAGGTTAGAGCAGTGTGTTAGTTTCTTTGGGTACAAGAGGGCAGATCTCCAACATAGCACAATATTTATAAAATATAAGAAAACTGTGACAGTTTAGATTGAATTCCAATAAACATCTTTCATCATTTGAAGTAAAAACACTGCAGACTACAACCAGGTATGCAAGGACGAGATTGATGCGATGATGTTATGTGTGGTCCAAGAGTAAATGACTCTATTCAAACAAGAAAAACTTGCATTTTCTGCAAAGATCTAGTGTGAATGCTGAGTACTGAAACACTTTGCTTGTTGAAATAGATCAAAATTAGTTGAATACCAGCTGAACTTTCAATACTTGTTGAAATATTTAAAGAAGAAGAAGAGATACTGGAGCAAAAGGATGACCAGAAAGAGCTGAAAGACAAAAACGCACAAGGAGACAAAACGAATAAAGTACGGATCATGAAGTTAAGACTAAAAGTACGCAAAAGAAGACAAACAGGATACACAAGGAGATAAAAGATGATATAAGGAGACAAATAGAACAAGTATGCTGAAGCAGAATTCAAAGAACTCAGTTTTAGAAGTGATCTCAGTATGTTTCAATGAGAAATAAATGTAAATAAAGTTATATATTTCAAAAAAGTTAAATAAATAATAAATAAACCAAGTCACAGACCTGTTTTGATGAAACTGAACATTTTGATACGCAAATAGCTGAAGCAGCTGAGTACGTTGAAGGTCACAGTCCCAAAAAAAAAAATCAGAAACACGAAACTATTAACAGGAAAACAATACTGATAAGCAAATCTCTAAGTGCACTTTAAATGACAGGAAGACCGAGAGGTTTATGGAAATGACTGATGTTGTTACAGTTTGGTTCTGCTCTTTATTTGTATTTGTACTTTAAAATTTAATGTCAGTTCTATCCGGTGACAACATTGTGAAGACTCCTGAAGAGTCGTCGGTTTAAATAACTTCAGTAATTATGGAGTTTAGTTTTTAAGCAGCCACGGGTTTTAGAAGAAAGCGCAACTTCAACGATTGCATTCATTTTAGAATTTAATTTGCTAATGGGCTCTTGTAGGAATATACTCAAACTGATCACTCGTGGTATGTCATTAAAAATAAACAAAGGTAAATGCCTTTTATTTAATAAATGCTGAACCTACAATGACAAAATTTGCCAGGTTGCATCGACCAACTGCAGCTGATACATGTATCTTACCTGAAGCTTTACAGCACGAAATAAAACTATATATCCTTTATTTATCCAGGAAGAAGTCTGTTTTTCCCAAAGAGACCCGGTAAGCTACAACAGTAGCTAGCATTTAGCAGCTATAGTTGCTAATTAAGCATTTCCAACTAATAACATCAATTACCTCTGGTTGCTAGGATACCGTTACACACTCGACAATAGAGCTGTGCTAACTTAAGACATTATCTCTGAACCTAAGCTAATTTATTAATGCTTTACAAAGTCACTTTAATGACTCTGACGCCCCGGGACGACTAAAAGCAAAAATATACAAATATAGATGCAGCAATTCTCAGCAAATGAGACCAACTCAAAGCAAAGAAACTAGCTCATTCGGAAGCTCGTAACGTAGAAAAAACAGTCAGAGACCTGAGGCATTTAAACGCTGTGGGAGGCGGCCAGACGGAGCTTTCAGAAAATGACCGCAGGAGAAGGCAACGCTTCCCATTTTGGGTGGAAAGCTGCTTTTCGCTCGCATTCCAGGCGACCAGTATGCTAACAATACCGTTAGCTAGCTAGCTAGCCTGGCTAGGTGGCTAGCAAAGAGGAGCTAAACGGAGCGAGCGGCGTCAAAACGCAACAAAAAGCTGTTTGATTAGAAAACGCTTCACGTCCGATAAAACCCGCAGTGGCTGCGTGACTCCTCGAAGAGTTGCGCAGGAAGGCAAACGAAAAAAAGCCGAAGCGCAAACATTAACTGGTTTACCTTTTCTTTTCTTTTTTTTTTTTTTTACAAAGAAGCAACGGCCTGCGTAAAGGGCTCGGGTACCGTGCACAATAGTACCATCCAACGGGCGAGACTCGGGTCTTTTCTTCCGGCAGCGGAACGGGAAGAAGCCCCGCTCGGTGCCCGGGAGGCTCCGGTGTTAATTTCTGCAGAAGAGGCGCAGTTGTGTGTTTTTTGGGCCATTCAAAGGCTACAGTCGAGCAGAGGCAGGTTTAGCAGCAGTGGAGGCAGGCAGGAGCGCAGACGGATCATCCGCCCACAACAATGCGTTTTAACCAGACAACTCCCACCCGTACGTGTGAC
Source organism: Kryptolebias marmoratus (assembly GCF_001649575.2). Taxonomy (NCBI): domain Eukaryota; kingdom Metazoa; phylum Chordata; class Actinopteri; order Cyprinodontiformes; family Rivulidae; genus Kryptolebias; species Kryptolebias marmoratus. The sequence continues at coordinate 16,537,113 of NC_051447.1, read as the reverse complement.
GCTGGAGGTCATGTTTTTTTTTTTTTTTTTAAAGAGTCATAGGTTTCACACAAAAGAGTCCATCTGTTACACAGCCGGTCCGTCCGAGCGGGCTAAGGTCCAAACAAAGCGTGGGCTCGGTTCTGCTTCCTTAAAAACTCTCTGATTTATCACTTCCAAGTGTAAAATCTGGACAAATGCATGTAAAATAAAACAATTTTTAAAAAGGCCCAGCATTCCTTACAGGAGGACAGCTCAAAGCATGTGTTGGGAAGGACTCTCAGCTACTACCACAACAAATTTGAACAGGATGTCTGCAAAACTGGCTAAGCTGCAGCCATTTTTGTGTTGACCCGCTACGGTGGCTATCTTGAACTACTGAGCTGCAGATGTTCCTCCAGCTGTTGACTCCAATAATTTAAACAAACCTGTCTGCGCTCAGGTTATGTGTTGGGGATCAGTCTCAGCTACTGCCGCGCCAAATTTTAGCTCAATGTCTGTAAAATTCACAGAGTTTCAGCCATTTCAGGTCGGCTCCAAAAGTCAGTCGGTTGTAGACGTGCATCCAATCATCTTTCTGGAAGTTTCATTAAAAGTCAAACAGACAGATACATCATCCACCTTCACCTTTAGGGGAAGGTGAGCAATAAATATAGATGTTTTATGTCTGGGTGTCAAATTAAAGAACGATCTGGGTGAGTTAAAAACCAATAGACCTAATTTGTTTTCAATAAAAAGGTTTAAAATTTAAATTAATTCCAATGTAAACCAACTAACAAGTCAAGACAATGAAATTATGTCGGTGTGAAATGGGCATAAATAAGTTTTGGCTTCAACTTTTTTAAAGGTGAAGGCAGAGCGATGATGTTTTTGCCTGTGTCCGTATGCGTTTGTCTGCACTGTTAGCAAAATATCCCGTGACGCAGCGCACAAATTTGAAGGAAACGCTCAGAAGGTAATCTCTGGACGGACACCTACAATGATTAATTTTTGGAGTCAGTGCCGTTCAAGATGGCCACCACAAACAAGCAACCTGCAAACTGTAAAATGGCTGCAATCCAGTCAGCGTTACGGATATTCAGCTAAACGTTGGTGTGGTAGTAGCTGAGAGTCATTCCCAATACACACTCCAAGTGCTAACGGATCTGATTTGAAACTCTTAACTGTTGGAGTCTGTTAGCAAAATATCTCATGAACCGCTGGACGGATTTTAATTAAACTTGTTGGATGTACCTCTACAACTGATCAGCTTCTGGAGTCAACCCAATTCAAGATGGCTGCCAAAAGCCATCTTAACTTGGGAAACACAAAAATGGTTATGATTCAGATAGTTTTACAGATACTGAGCTAAAATTTGGTGTGGTAGTGGCTGAGCATCATCCCCAACTCTTAGTTGGAGCACATTGTGCAATCATTTTGCCTAAAAGTTTGGCATTAACAGTTATCTGTCTGTTAGCAAAATATCCCATCATTACTGGAAAAATTTGAATGAAACTCACAAAAAGTAATCATCGGATGTACATTTAGAGTCGATTTGATTCAATATGGCGCCACACAAAATGGCACCTATAGGAGACATCAGGTAAAAAGAAACGGTTACACATTTCCCCCATGAGCTCAATTCTTATGGAATGAAAAAAGGTCAAACTGGTAGTGTTTAAAACTCCCGAATAAATAGGTACACCCAACGTGGGGCTCGAACCCACGACCCTGAGATTAAGAGTCTCATGCTCTACCGACTGAGCTAGCCGGGCTAGCAAGAAAGGGTGATAGTAGCTGAGAGTGATCATGCGTAGCCGTTTACTGGGTTTGATCAAAACAGCTCTAACTCCTTCCCTTCTCGTCATAAGATTAGTTTAGTTTAAAGCCATAACAGCTGTCAAAATACACGATTTTTCAATTATTTTTCTTTTGAACTGAATTGAATAAAATAACCACCAATTAAATAACCACCAATTACGCATCATGCAAGACCAAAAGCCTGCCGCACAATTCATAATAAATGAGCGAAATCAGCAGAATCCTGTTTCGTTGCCAACAATTACGAGTCGTTTGTTTACATTCGGACAGTCTCACGATCCGGTTATCGAGTCGGTGAAACAATCCCTGGACGATGGACGCCAGGTGGAAGGAGAAAAAGGTGAAATTCTTCACTTTTCGAGCGCAGACAGCTCATTAAATATTCCAAACTATGCCATTTTCCTAATGATATTTAAATGAAAACCCTGATGAGTTGGAGTTGCATTACCCTAATCATTTAGTGAGTAGAAACTGTATTAAAAGCATAAAAAAAAATTATAAACCCTGTTTTGACAGCTACTGCGGCTTTAATCCAATATGAAAAGTGGTGAGTGACATGGCCTTTAATTTTAGTTGTTTTACATTGTTCAAAGTGACTGTTGTTTTGATTTGAATATGTAAAAATAAACTCATTCATTTGTGGTTAACAATGCAGTGCAAATAAATGATACGGGTCAGTGTCTGTGGGGGTGATTCTGTGACATAAAACTTAAAAATAAAAATAAAAAGTCACAGTTTTTGTGTCGTCTCTGTACCTTGTGCGAACCTTTCGGCCCAAATCAATGACATCACTGAACGTGCTCCTTCCTTCCGTCCGACGCTGCGTGGAGCTGCTTCTCCGGCCGAACTGCGAGCGAACCAGGAGACAAAAGCAACAAAGTGAACCCCCCTCTCCGCCTCCGGATCAATCAAATAATGTGTCACATTTAACCGTTTGGGAGCCGAAACCCCGTGATCCCCGCCGTCACAATTTCAAGGTAAGACCCGCCGATATCGCCTGGGTGTTGTTAAAAATAAAATAAAACAAAATAAAATCCCCGCGTCGCGGCCGGGGACCGAAGCCGCGGCGCGACTGCGGCTCGTCGGATTCGGATCCCGTGTGGTTCGGGTTCTGCCTCGCCAGGTTAGCTTGTGTCCTGTGTGTGTGTGTGTGGCCTAGCTGGCGGCTAACCAGCTAGCATCCGCGGTGCGGGTCCGACATTAACCTGGACGCACGGGTGAATTACACCGAAACTAACATTTCTGGGAACATTTGCGCCAAAGCTCAGCGTTTTACCTGTGCGCTGTTTGTTTTCTTTTATATGTGTGTGTGTGTGTGTTTATTAGCTCTGCGGCTAACAGTTAGCTGCAGGATAGCCAGCGTCGTGTTTACTGATGATGTAGCCTTTCACTAACAGCGCTATTTTTATTATTTAATGAAATTATGAGGCGTGGGTTTCGGAATCACGACAGCTTCCTCTCCCCTCAACGTGGAGGTGAGGTGAAAAATCCGGCGTGTGCGTGATCATTTTAAACTGTTTTTTATTTTTTCTTTTGTGTGTGTGTGTGTGTGTGTGTGTGGAAGATACAAGCTAAGCCAGTCGGTGCTGGCTATTTTCTGCTGTCCTCTAGCATCTTCCTGACTTAAGCCGAACCCGGAACCCTGTCCGACACAGAGCTTCATGAGGGGAAAACATCACGTATTCACCTGGGTTGGCCAAAAGTAAACGACTAGAATAAATAAATTTAAAATAAATGAATGACTGCTATCACCGTTTCCACGTTTATGAATCACAACCTGGTGTGCTTTTAGAATAATGCACTAATTATACACAATTAATTGTTAGTAATTGTCTAAAAAAGTAGCGGAGTCACATAATTAATGTGTTAACTTCACTGAGACTGGTTGAAATAAAAGCAAAATTCTGTGTTGAATTAGCTTGGATTACAATAGATAATTGCTGTATAATCTTATCTCGGTTATCTTACTTTAAAGGTGAAAAGGTGATGCTTTTGCTCCAATATGTGGGCAGATTTTAATGAAACTCAGACAGTAATAATTGGATCTACAACTGATTATTCCTGGAAAACATAAATAATGTCTGTAACTGTGTCAGTTTTATAAATATTGGGTTAAAATCTGGTGCGCAGGTAGCTCAGAGTAGTTCACAACATTAACTATTGACACCGACCTGGTTTTGCCTATTAGCGAAATATTCTCCTAAACTACTGGATGAATTTAAAGACTCAGGTAAACCCGATTCACGGTGGCTGCCGCAGCTAACGGACCTGAGCCGGCACAAAAACGGCTACAAGTCAGTCAGATTTTTCCATCTTGGGCTAAGATTTGATGACATCGATTAAAAGTTTGACCAAAACATCTAAACTTCCGTCCCTTCCTGTCCTAAGATGATCTTAGTTTAACATCCCGAGGCGGTGGACGATACGCATTCCTTCAAGGAATGCTGCACATTTAATTATGTTGTGACTTTTAGGGTCAGTGAGGCAATTTGATGACAAGAAAACGGCACAAATATGTATAGAAAAATAAAATACAGCACTGTAATTTACCAAAGCTTTATAATAAGCTGTAAATTTAATATATCCTCTCTCTGCTCAGTGTTTTTCCCTCTGAATGAAAAAGACGTGTGGAGACTCTGGTAGTCAGAATTAAGCAACAGTTCTACAGAAACACATTTTACCACCTGCATAAAGGAGCCACGGCACCGTCTGTGGGCCCACTTCCTCCAAAAGATCATAAGGGAATCTTCCAGAGTACCAGTAGACCTGGTTAAACCAGTACCTGTAACTAAAACAACGTTGTGAGGCCGTTCTTGTCCCTTTAGAGATTCAAATTACATTTTTTTTTTTCTTGTTTGTTTAAACAGCGGACGTTTTTTGAATGAAAACCCTGATGCTAAATGAAGTGAAAGTAGATGTCTCGTGCCTTAATTCCGGTAATTATTTGCTGCTGCTGTTATCGAACAATGTGTTGCAGGTTTCAGAAAATAAAAATGAAAGCAGATCGGACGCGGCCTGATTGGTCTTGGCGGGGCACCTGCATTTCCTGCTTTTGGGAATTTTTTTTTGTTGTTTTTCACGCCACAGATCTTAACTGTTTTCTTCTCTCCGCCTGTCCGCAGGTCGTGTGCGAAGAAGTTGGAACTATTTCCAGTGATAAATGGAGACGGACGCGCAGGCGCTCTTTGGCACACACGTCGCGTCACCTGCTTGAGAGCTGCTAAAACAAAGTGAATACAACTAACCATGGAATCCTATTTCGCAGAAACTGCTGCTATGGATGGGGAGGAGGACGTTCCAGACATGAGTGAGGACTTGTTTAGTGAATCTAATGACTCCACAGAAAGTAAGAAAAGGGAGGCGAAAGGGAGCTGCTTAAAAATTGAGGGGCAGGAAGGTTACGTGTTCAAATCGTACAGCATTAACCCTCATGACCCGGCAGACGCCATGTCGCCTGCTTGCTCCTCAACACTGGATAAAGACTCCCTCCCCTCTTGTTTCCATTTATCTTCTCAGGTAGACAAACAGCTGGAATCGTGTCACACTGATCCAGCTTCTCCGAACACTGACACTGAGGAACAAACGGAGAGTGAAAAGTTTGAAAATGGCAGTGGATCGAGTGAGCACATCAGAGATGACATCGAGGACGCGAACGGATTAGAAGAAGAAACGCAATATGACGAAAGGTTAGCATTTGGTAGTTCAATTGGCCCCTTTCTGACTAGAGATGTCGACGAATACAGTAGTTTATTTGGCGGCTACACGAGCACCCTTTACGATGTTGCCATGGACGCTGTCACTCAGAGTCTTTTGTCATCCATGAGGAGTCAAGCCAACCCGAGGAAGAAATCTCCTGCTTGGAATCATTTCTGCATATCTCCGCGAGACAACACCAAAGCGATCTGTCTCTACTGTATGAAGGAGTTCAGTCGGGGCAAGAATGAAAAAGACCTCAGTACGAGTTGTTTGATGAGGCACGTACGAAGGGCTCACCCCACAGTGCTTCTACAAGATGGAGACGCATCTCTGCAGAACCTGCCTAGCTTTTTCGCCTCGTCTTTGATACCTCCCTCCCCCAGCTCACCAAAAAACGGAGACCTGAGCAGCATTCTTGCTTTCGCCTCAAAGAACACGTCGCCGTCCACGTCCTCAGCTGAAAACTCCGACCCGTCGCCCAAAGAAGTGCTACCCAAAGTTGAACCAAATCTCGATCCGTACGCCAGTGTGGACTCTGTTTGTGGCGCTCTCTCAGATCTACATTCCACTGAAAACAACATGGAAGACATGTCAGACGGAGTGCCCGAGCGCCCTCCGGGGACCCCGAAAGGCTCGAGTTCCCGTCGCAGGTCTGCTGTGTGGAAACATTTCTACTTGTCGCCTGCTGACAATTCCAAAGCAGTATGCATCCATTGCATGAATGAATTCAGCAGGGGTAAAAACGGAAAGGATCTCGGGACGAGCTGTCTTATCCGTCACATGTGGAGAGCGCACAAAGAGGTCGTAATTGAGGAAAACGGACAGGGCAATCACATTCCCCCACCCTATACAAACCCACCCTCGTTGATGTCCCGTTCACATCTGCAGGATTCATTAGATATAAAAAAAGAGTCATCCCTCCTCCTGTCCTCGCCAGAAACAGTATCTGATGGACTGCCCCAAAGCATGGAGGAAAGTATGGACATTAAGAAAGAATGTGAAGAGGTGATGCATCTCTCGGCACACAAGTCCTCTCTCAACCTTTCCTTCCAAACTCAGGGGGACGATACACCACTTACTTCCTCACCATGTGACCTCTCTGAGGGTCCCAGCTTCATTCAGGATCATTCAGTTTTCCAGCAAAACAAAAAGATCATGAAACGGGTGAAATCTGAAGTGTGGCACCATTTCATAGTGTCGCCGGTTGACCAATTAAAAGCACTGTGCCGTTACTGTCCGTGTGTCATTAGCCGGGGGAAACGGGGCGACTTTGGTACAAGCTGCCTGATGAGGCATCTTATGAGGCGTCACCCAGACGTTCTGAAAAACCAAAAAAGCACAGATGACAAGCAGTCCTTCCCCCATCCCTACATCAACCTCCCCGCAATGAATGCAGTTTCAGCCAAAGAAACTGACAGCTCCTCCATTGAGAAAAAGCCACAGACTCTCCCCATTTTCAGTAAAAAGACGTCAAAACTGTGGAACCATTTCTCCATTTCACCTACTGACCCTACAAAGGTGGTTTGTTTGCACTGTAGCCGTACAATTAGCAGAGGCAAAAAGACTACGAACCTCGGCACAAGCTGCCTCTACCGGCACATGCAGAGGTTTCATGGACATTTTCTTGAAAGTAAAAATACTATCTCAGGTAATGTGTCGTCTGCTGAAATCCGTGTTAAACAAGAAGTCATGGACACGGCTGTTTATCAAGCGGAGCAAAACTGTGAGAGGTTTGATGAACATCATCCGGTTGCCAAAAAAATCACCAAGCTCATCGCAGAAATGCTCGCACTGGATCTTCAGCCATCAGCCGTGGCGGAGAACGCTGGACTCAACAGACTGCTAGAGTTCCTCCAGCCTCAGTATTCTCTCCCACCTTCTTCTTACTTTAACAGCACTGCCATACCAGATATGTATGAAAAGGTGAAGGGTGTTTTGCTGACCCACTTGAAAGAGGCTGAAGCAGGTGTTGTCCACTTTACAACGAGTATTTGGGTCAGTAGCCAGACAAGGGAATACCTGACCCTTACTGCCCACTGGGCGACGTACGAGTCAAATGTCAGACCTCAAGGTCAAGATTGTCATTGTTCTGCTCTCTTAAGTGTCTCACAAATAGACCGTGATATGCATGACATCCCAAAGCAGCTGGAGTATCTGTGGGACTGTTGGATCACCTCAACAGGACTGAGGAAGGGGTTCACTGTAACGAACAACAGCACCATCAGACACACTTTAGATGCGCATGGCCACGCCACCCTGCAGTGTTTTGGGCACACTATAGATCTCATTGTAAGCGAAGCCATAAAAAGCCAGCGAATGGTCCAGAACGTTCTGAGCATGGCGCGAAAGCTCTGCGAACGCGTGCACCGCTCGGCCCAGGCGAAGGAGAGGCTGGTCGAGCTCCAGAGGGCTCACCAGCTTCCGGAGAACCAGCTGATCCAAGACGTTCCGTCCAAATGGAGGACCTCCTTCTTTATGCTGGAGAGGCTGGTGGAGCAGAAGACGGCCATCGACGAAATGTCGATCGAGTGCGATTTCAGGGAAATAATCAGCGGCGACCAGTGGGAGGTCTTGCTGTCAGTCTGCAATGCACTGAAACCTTTCGAAGTGGCCTGCAGGGAAATGAGCACCCGCACCGCCACTCTGGGACAAGTGATACCACTCGTTCACATTCTCAACAGAAAAATAGACCTCCTGTTTGACGAGACCGTGGGCATCGACAACATGCTCAGGTCTCTAAAGGAAGCTATGGTGACCAGGCTGTCTGCAATTCTGCGCGACCCACAATACACCTGGGCGACCATGCTGGACCCACGATACAAGACGTCACTATTTACAGAGGAAGAAGCCGAGCGCTGTAAACTGGACCTGATCCAGGAGCTGGACTTGTCCTCTTCTACCTCAGTTAACCCTTTCCTGCCCAACGGCTACAGCGAGGACCCCATTTCCTCCAGCACCCCCCTCTCCAACAGGAACCTCTGGTCCATGATGACTGACATCAGGCAAAAGATAAAGACTGAGGAGAGGTCCTCGGAGCTGGAGGTGCTGGAGTATCTGGAGGAAGATATTCTGGATCAAAGCTGTGACCCCATGGACTATTGGAACCTGAAGAAGTTCCTGTGGCCTGATCTTGCCAAAGTAGCCGCCCGTTACGTGGGCTGCCCCCCCAGCATCATCCCAGCAGAAACACTGTTCAGCACAGCCAGTGTCAGCTGCGCTCTGAATCAGGCCAGGCCGATGCTGGACAACGTGGAGGATCTGCTGTTCCTGAAGGTCAACCTCCCTCTGATTTGTTTTCAGTACTGATTCTCACTGAGCATTAACTTGAAAATAACTATCAAGGACCAAGTTGCATAGCTGTGAAATGGGAGGTGTTTGTAAAATATCATTTTCTACACTGATTCTACATGCAAAGGCCAGATTGATTTTTTTTTTTTTGTTTGTTTGTTTGTTGTACTACTGTTGAACACTTTGGTTCTGTCGTGATGAACGGTCTCAGTAAGAAGTGTATCAGGGAGGGAGGGTTTATCTAGCTGTAGGGGTTGGTGATAATGTGGTTGTTTGTAAATGGTTTTTTGTTGTCGTTTTCTGTCCACTCTCTCCTTGTGCCTTATCCAGAACTACTTCAGGTCAAAAATGCTGTAAATATCAATGAAATTGTGCAGAATGTCAGGATTCTTTGATTTTTTTTTTATTTTTTTTTTCCCCACAAATTAAAGTTAAATGCTTTTTTTTTTCTCTCTCTGAATGAAAACATCGCCCAAAATTAAATGCTGTGACTGAACAATGTTTTAAGTTAATGCTATTTAATTTTTTGTGTGAATTTGAGGCTGATGGTACTGTCGTTTTAAAAATTCTTTTTTTTTTTTACTTGCTGATATGTTTTTAATGAGATCATTTATAATATTGCTGTATTTTCAGAATAAAGGGGATTCTTTGGTATTTACAGTTTGTCTCTTAAGCACAATTTTATGTTTGGGGTTTAAATTATGGGTTTATTATTGATCAACACAGTGTACTGTACAATTTTATATGAAAGGATTTCTGAGCTTAATTTGATAAATGTTTTAGCATCGAGACTGGACAAATGCAAATTTTTGTGGTCATTTGTAAATAAAGGTTTTCATTTTACAATGTTGTTATCATATAAGAGTTGGGGTTGTGTTTAGCTGAGCTTCCATTCGATTCTGCTCCAAAAATTACTATTTCTTTATTGATTTTACAAAATATACAAATCATTCTCTGCTGTAAACGATGAACTCAGCTATTAGGGGAACATTTTAGATGATCTGTATTTCAGTGGCATTTGAAGAAAATCTTATACCAGTCCTTTTTATGACATGAAGTGTTTTTAAGATGGGATTTTCACCTGAGAAATCCACCTTTTAATCCAGCAAATTCCTGTTAATGTTCCTCGTCTTCTCGCCGCTCTGTTTTTCTCGCCATCAGAACAGTTTTCCTCTCTAAATGCACGCTGACGGGAGGGAATCGAGCGCCGTTGAAGGCCATGTTTTTGTAACCCTCGATGAAAATCAGGGGCTGGTGAGTGTCCTGGAGCTGCTGGATCTTGGCGGTGTTCGCCTCCATCAATAAGTGCGAGTACATTCGGATCTCGGGGCTCGTGACGCTTAAATCCTCTCGCTTGTCGTATCTGTTAAAATAAATCCAGACACGGTAAACGATAGGGGACGGGTTTTACATTACGATCCAAAGACAGAGCATAAATAAACACCAACCTCCAGTTTTTGTTGTGCTCCAGGAAGCGTGACACTCCCGTTTCAGCGGCGTACGTGTCAATGTGAACAGAGACATCTAATGGAAATCAAGAATGTCTTTTTAATTATTGCAGTTTTTCCAACAATTTTAAAAAATGTATTTAAAATCCCAGAGTCTGCAAACTGCCTCAAACTTCAGAAATATTTATAGCTGATTCAACTTGACAACAGGAATGGGAACTTAAGAGTTAATCCTTCAAAAAAAAAAAAAAATCTGCTCAAAACTACATCCTTTTAGCATTACATTTTTGGTAGAAAGATGCAGCTAATTTCTTAAAAAAAAACAGACACCCAAGCTGTTGAAGTACATAAAATTTGTAGTTTGTTTATTTAAAGAAGGAGAAAAAAGAAAGACCTAATTAAATAAAGAAATTGTTTTAGCTTTTTATGTTAATTCTTTTTAGGGCTTTGGATCACAGCCCATTTGTTTCTAAATTAGCTTATTTTATATGTGTTTGTGGACTCAAATAGGTCTGGATAGTGTACTTTTTCTTAAAAGAAATATTACAAAATGACTTTCTCTCAACACTTAATTTATACAATACAATGCAACAAATTATTTTGTAATGCATAGTATGTAAATTGCAATTTATCAAGTATGTTTTTAAGAGCTGAGTACATTTTGAGGCTCTATATAAACTTTAGCAGGAAAGATGGTAAAATTAGGTCTTTAAATGTACAGGGCAGACCCCGATCCAAAGCAAATACAAGAAGTAATTCTAAAACATACTGTATATTTGAACTTATATGTTAAAATAAATCCTGACTGCAAACTGTAGTTCAAACTTCACTCCATCATGTGAAACTAAAAGGAGCTGAAAGTGATTCCAACCTGCTGTAGCCGGCAGAAGCTTGTGTAGTTTTTCCATCCCTCTAGCTCCGGGGTAGTTGTTGTAGGAAACGTGGAGGCAACCAATAGAGTACGTTGCGTTGATCAACAGCTGGCCGACCACGACAGCAGAGCCCAGTTTGTAAATCCAGGATTTCTGATAGTTGCAGAAACTTCATCAAATAGAGAAAAACTTGATTATTAAAAAAAAAAAAAATTCATCAAATTAAAAAAAAGAGGCAATTAGCAGACTCTGTGAGAGCTCATTTCCTGCTCTAAATGTCAGAATTGTTTGTAAGATGCTAGATGAAGACAAGTGTTTTCCCCTGACTGTAAAATCTCAGGTTTATGATTCAGCTTACACGAACGAGCAGCCGCGTGCAGCAGCCAAATTGAGCACGGGGATCGTGTAAATGATGAAGCGCAGCTCCTTGTGAGGCAGCAGCGAATAGATGAGAATGAAGCCTACTGTGGGGAGCAGCAGCGGCCTGATTCTTCTGTCAAGGAGGCCGAGCGGCAGAAAGAGCAGCGTGCAGCCCAGGGCGCGAGGTACTGCAGAGTAAAAGTACCATAAAAAGGGAGAAGTCTAATGGAGAGAAGTTAAGAAGAACTTTGAGTGGATACAGAGAAAGACTAAAACCTATGGAAGTTTTTAGCAACTACTTGAAACAGAGTCAAAAGCAATTTGGTTTCAGGTGGGTAAACATTTTTGAAAGGATACTCCCCAGTTGGAGCTTTTATTGAGAATTGTGTTGTACCACAGCACCTGCCCCTCAGGCCACAAAAGTTTCCGCCAAAAGAAGGAGTCGACAGCCAACGTCAGAGCTGCGGAGCACAAAGACAACAGAGTCAGGATTATTCACGTATTATTTCTAACATAAACTGTAAAGTTACCACTCACCCAAGGACAGGAGCCCAGCCGGAGCAGCGCAGTAAATGAGCCTCAGCAGTCCCAGCTTCCTGCTCAGCAGTGACCTCAGCAACATGAGGCCCAGCAAGACGCAGAGCTCAGACCGGAACACGATGATTACCAAAGCAGAGAGGCTGATGAAGCGAGCGTATTTCTGAGCCATCCAAGATGTGAACGCTATGAGAACTGGGAGCAAAACCTAACTGTCAGCATCAGCATGTCTTAATAAGAAGGACAGAAAAGGTTAACTCGGGGTCTCTGTCAATGGGGCGTCTTACCTAAAGGGAGTGCAAAGATATTAGGGAGCGTCCTGGTGCTGTAGAACATCAGGTGAAACTGGGAGGCACAGATCAGACAGAAAAGAGCTGCAACTGTGGAGCCAAACTGCTTCCTGACCTCTTTCTGCATGTGCCACAGAGCAGCGATGACACACAATCCCAGCGACGCTCGGACTGCACAGAAAACATTATGCATCCTTACAACGGTGCTGTAAATACTCATTACACAAATATAAATAATCCCATCTTCAAGTTTATCTACCTGCTATCTGAGAGTAGAATTTAGACGCATCCAGCAGAGATGACAGGAAAACAACAGGGGAGCAGAGAGCGGCGAGAAACAAGGGCCCGAGGAAAGTACGAGGAACAACTCCGGGGAAATCATGGTGGTCATACTGAAAGAAAAGAGATTTATTTTACAAAATATTTATCAAAAAATTATTTTTTCATCTTTATACATGAAATGTCATTTTTGACACAAATTTACTGTAAAAATGTACGGCAGAATGTACACAGAAGGTTGACAGCAAGAAAATAAAAAGAAACTTTGTTGCCTGTTTTTGTTAAAACTATGCTCTTAATGTCATGGTTCAACCAGGGGTGGAAATTAGCACCCGCCACCCGCCAAATGCGGGTAAATATTTGAAGTGGCGGGTGAATTTGATCAACACACACGCCACTGTGGCGGGTTGGCAATTTGAACAGAAAATGTGTTATTTGTCCTCCTAACATATAGGGGGCAGTAATGTGCTCGAGTTGCTGCTGTTACGTCGAGCCGCGTTCCCCCATCAGATAC
>NC_051447.1:16425500-16523032 GCF_001649575.2 Kryptolebias marmoratus | reverse complement strand
GTGGCTGGTAAAATATTTGAGTGGCTGGTAAAAAAATTTGTCCACCAGCCACTATGGCTGGTGATCAAAATTTTTAATTTCCACCCCTGGGTTCAACACAAGGTTGGTTTTTCTAAAACAATGTTCTGATTCAGAGTAAAAAAGAAAACATACTGTATGCTGTATGGCAAATAATTTGCAGTTATAAAGTTTTATTTAAACTTTGTGGAGTTCACATGATATTGTATAATGTAAACAAAAACTGTAACTACACTACTATGCAAACATTTTGAGTCATTTGTCAATTCATTGGATTTTCCTTCCAAGGAAACAGATTTTGGAAGAAAATTAGGTTTAAACTTCTGCAAAATATGCCAAATATGAAATTTACTCTTTAGTTTGAGCTATTTAATTTGGTTTTCTCTTAGAAAATGTAATATTTATCTTTGAGAAAAGGACATAAGTGCTTTTTCCATGCTATTTTTTTCCAAACTTTTCAAGACTGCTCACAAAGAACAAAGCAAACAAGTTTTCCTACAACTATGTGTACATTTTTGATGACTGGTTTGTTTTTACGTGTAAACACTCCCCAAACCTTCTTATTTTACTGTTTTTACACAAAGTTTTGCACTGATTTAACTTGTATTTTCGCTTCCATGCTGCCTTTTTCGATATTTTAAAATCAAAGTGAGAGAAATATTAAACCTGTGAACTTGTAGTGTTATTTGAACTCTTATGTTAGCTTGTAGCACATCATGTAAACGCTTCTTACCTTGTCGAAGTCAAGTCTGTGATACAAAATGTCGTGTGCAGCTTGTAAATTAAAACTCTCTTCAACTTTAGTGAACGGGCAAACTAATAAATGCAAAACAGCGACGGAAATTAACAGAAACAGCAGTAGCAGCCTCTCAACTTTCCTCTTTTCAGCCATGACAGCTGAAGGCGCTCTTACTATCACTTCCGGTCAACACCGGAAGCGAAAATAAGTTTTCACATCGCTGATTAATTATTGTTATTTAAAAGCAAAAAACGATAAAATTATGTTCAGATAGGTTTAGAATGATTAAAAAAAATAAAACATATGTGTCATAAAATTTATTTTTTTGTTTTTCACGTAGAAGTCGATTAGATGTCCCGCGCGTGGCGGCTTCTGATTTGTAGCTGAAATGATTGACAGCCCAACCAACCAATCAGCACAAGCCACAATCTGGCTCAAAGGCTGACGCGGAAAACTACAATCTCATCCTTTTTTTTTTTTTGCCTGCCCACCGGCATGTAAATACAACGTTGCCGTGCTTTGCATAGATAGCGCTATCTTTGATTTAATGCCAAGAACGGCTCATTTAGATGTCTGAAACGTGTGCGGCACGTTAGAATCGGCTGAAAACGTGCGTCCTGACATGAAAGTGTGACTGGATTTCGGCGAAGATGATGCTGTCCGCCGGCCCGGAGCTGAGGCTCCTCAGGTTTTTGTTTTGCACAGTTCTTGTTTTACTTTTTCACGCCAACGACGCCAAAAAGAAGGACCTGAAAAGCGCTTGTAGCACCTGCCAGCAAATCACTGACAACTTCAATAAGGTCAGATGGGATTCTAAACATTTCTGTTGAGTTTTATTATTACTGACACAAACCATCCTATTGTTGTGTTATCTTTTATTTTATTTGATGCCCATGTCTCACAAGCCTGTAAATGTAATTGTTTCTAGCTGTTCCCTTTTTATGCCACAGTATCTTGTGTTTTTCTTGTGTTTAGGGCTTTGAAAGAACAGCAAAGCAGAACTTTGGAGGAGGCAACACAGCCTGGGAGGAGAGGAAACTGTCCAAGTATGAGACGAGGTGAGACAGCTGGTCCAGTCCAAACTGCAGGTCGACCTGCCACAGACGCTGTTTGCTTTGCTCTCGGAAAGATTATCAGTGCTTCAGATGACAAATAAACTTGTGAATTTGCCCAAAAGCATCAGCCATTTGCACAAGATTAGATTATCAAACTATCCGACACTTCTGTCTTTAAGCACACGCTGTCAGAAGTTTTCTTTACAGCTCCACGTGATCTTTGTCTTCTCACAGTGAGATCCGTCTGATGGAGATTTTAGAGGAGCTGTGTGAGACCAGCAGCTTCGACTGCAACCATATGGTGGAGGAACACGAGGAGCATTTCGAGACGTGGTGGTTTCAGAAGTGAGTGTTGGATTTCATGCCTTGTTGTAACTAATTTGCCTTGCTTTTTTTTCGCATCTCTTCCTGTTTGACTCTCCGTTGCGTTGCAGGAAAACAAAATATCCCGATCTCCATAAATGGTTCTGCGTAGAAACCATTAAGGTGTGCTGTCCAAAGGGAACATTTGGACCCGACTGCAACGGTGAGGACACGATCAGAATAAAAGCAGCATAACCCAGACGCACAAACTTTGTTTCCAGCCGATTATATCAGCCTGAATATTTGGACCCAAAGCTTTTTATCTGAGACATATTAAAGAAAAGTTTTTCTTTCCTCTGACCTGTTCTTTGTCTTGAAGCCTGTGTCGGGGGTGCAGAGAGGCCGTGTCACGGTAACGGTGACTGTGACGGCGACGGGACTCGCGGAGGCAACGGGAAGTGCGACTGTAACCACGGGTACAAAGGGGAGTTCTGCTTGGACTGCGTCGACGGCTACTTCGGCGCGGTGAAGAACGACACGTACGCTTTGTGCGCAGGTAATAAAAAAACAAAAACACAGCTGAGGAGCTCTGTCAGTCGAGCCAGTGTCTCCCTGTGCTGCGCCGAATCGCAAGCGGCAATTTGTGAGGGAGTTTCCAAAATGTCTGGAAACGTCACGCCGCGCGAGCTGAGTGCTTGACACCCTTCATAGCTCACCTCCCTGCATCATTGGATAAGAGTAGTGGCTTTATTTTACTGCATCCAAAGAGGCAAAGCCTGTGATACCCTTAGATGTCCAGAGGTTGCACCTGCACCAAATTAAAATGGAAAAAGTAAACAGACTGAACATATATAGCACTTTTCCAGTCATTTTTCACCACTCAAAGTGCTTACACTAGAGCCACATTCACCCATTCACACTCACAAACGCTCACACAGACACAGACCCTCATCAGTAGGGGAGTTTTGGAGTGAATGCTGCAGGACGAGGTGGGTTGGATGCAAGTTGAAATGGGTAAATAAATAATGTGTAAGGGTAGAACACAGTTTTGTAAATCGTGTGCATAAAACAGACTCTGCTTTTCTAAAACTGGCGGCTTTAAATGCAGCCGCACAACTCGTTGGATGTAAAATTCGCCTCTTTTCTCACGATTTTTAATTGCCAACAAGTCTCCAACGGTCGCAGCCAAATGATATGCTGGCTTCAGAGGGATCACGTGAACATGTGGAGTAAATCTGAGTTCACGTCCTCCCACAGAGTGTCACGCTTCTTGCAAAACCTGCAGCGGAGCGACCAATCAGGACTGCGACGAGTGCAAGGAGGGCTGGGAGGAGGACGATCAAGAAGCTTGTGTTGGTAAGAGGAATTACTGACATCGTCTTCTCAAAGGAGTTTCTACTTTAACACGCTGACACGTCTTGTAAAACGAGTACGAAAGGCTTTCAGATGTGAATGATTGAGTCAAATTTTAAAAAAAAATACTCTGAAAGTGGAGAATGTGGATGGAATGGAACTAGCTGGGCAACATTTTTATCTGTAAAGAGTTTGTATGAATCTTTAAAATGTTCAAACGATCACTTTTTAATAAAAGGTGCTTTCAGCTGTAAATATATATAAATAAAGTGTATTTTAACAGGCATGAAGCGCTCCCATACATGAGAACCTAATAGTAAGATTTAGTACTCTAGATGATAAAATACACTAATAATCATTATGAAAGAAGCACAGTCTGCAGTGAAGAAGACGTTTTTTTTTTTTTTTTTTTTGTAAAAGAACAATCACAGCACAGGTTTGTGAATTGCAGACGTGAACGAGTGCAACAAAGAGCCTCCTGTGTGCCAAGAGGATCAACACTGCCTGAACTCTGAAGGCTCCTACTCCTGCAAAGGTGAGAGCAGCTGGTGAACACTGCAGGTGCACCTCAGCACAGATTAAATACACTTTAAAACGATTAACGCACCCTGTTTCATGCCATGATTGTCTGAGATGAAGGTTTAGTTTTCCAGCTGTCAGACAGGAAAATCATGTTTTATTATTGGTGTTAATTATGCATTTAAAGGTTTCTGCCCGTGTTTGTCCTCCGCAGCCTGCGACAGAGCGTGCGCCGGCTGCTCTGGACCCGGTTCTGATAAGTGCCAGGCTTGTGCCAGCGGGTACCAAGATGTAGAGGGCACCTGCACAGGTGAGGAGTAAATACTTCGCTGTTTGTTGCAGTTTTTGTCTCTAATATCTTGCCATGATTCAGCAAGTGTTACAGATATTTCTCTAAAGTTTGGTGTGTTTGTAGCTGAGACTAATTCACAACACCTACTGGAAGCTCTATACCAGTGGGGTCCAATCCTGGTCCTGGAGGGCCACTAACCTGCATGTTTTAGATGTTTCTCTGCTCTTCAGCAGATCTTTAAGCTCTGCAGAAGCCTGTTAATGACTCAGTCATTCAAATCAGGTGTGTCAAAGCAGAGAAACATCTCAAACATGCAGGACAGCGTCCCTCCAGGACCAGGATTGGACACCACTGCTCTATACAGTTCTGCCATTAACTGCTGGAGTCAACTCTGTCTGTTAGCAAAATATCTCAACAACCACCAGACAGATTTTAATCATTTTACCATTGGGTGTACATCTCCAACTCTACCAGATTTCCAGATAATCAGCTAACGTTTGATCTGGGAGTTTGAGAATATCGTTTACAAGGTTTGACCAAAACGACTGTAACTTCATCCCTTCTCATAAGATGATCTTAGTTTAAAACTCCGGGACTAAAAGAATGCTAGGCATTTACTTCAGCAGACAGAGTCTTAAAAAGACCATATAAAGCATGTAAAATATTAGCTTTAATTTGAAAAGATTCAGTTCAATGTAGAACAAATATGAGGGGATATAAAACCACTTTATTTCCAAATGATTCTGTCTTTCTAATAATCATCTTAAGTAATCGTGAGCAGTAGTTCTCTGAGCTTTCTTAAAGGCGTTTAAATGCAGATTATTGACTTAGAACAAGCAGTTTGGATCTTCAGACTTGTGCTTCATGTCTTCCAGACACCGATGAGTGCTCTCAGTCAGAGCCCGCGTGCACGAAGGAGCACCAGGAGTGCGTTAACAACGAGGGGAGCTACGTGTGCATCTGCTCCGGAGGCTACGAGGAGCGAGACGGCGAGTGCGTCCAAACGCAACAACAAGGTGAGGCTCAGCGCTCTAATTACAGCGTGATGAACGCTGAGTCAGCATTCACACCGTTGTTTTTCCTGTTTACGTTCTTTGCAACCAAACTAGTTCTGCACACTTTGTGCTGTTGTAACTATTCGTGTATCAAAACGTTCGACTCGATCAGGAATAGAGCTGACAAGGTGGAGTCAAACCCTCCAGATCGGTTCCTCTTTGTTGAAACATTTCAGGGTTTTTTGTTTTTTTTTTTAATCCAAAAGACTTCTTTAGTCTGAGGAGCTGCCAGCAAACTCTTATAAGCAGCACCTTCACATGGTGGATCAACCAGTTGCTGGTGACACCCAAAACTAGTTGTTCATGAGCAAAAGTAGACAATCAGCCTAACGACCAAATGACCGGGCACTAACAGATGATTGTCCTCCTGGACTAAAAGTTGAAAAAACCATCCAGAGGACTTGACTCCACCTTGTCAGATTTCTCGACCTGGATTATTGAGCATCAGGACAACCAGGTATAGAGCACAGTGATTTTTGGTATTTATAAATTTAAAAAAAATTTCCTGGAAAAATGCGTTGAGAGCTCTAAAACCTTTTTGTGCTCCCTGAAATCTACTTCGGCACACTCGCTCTATTTTTGTTTCCTTGTGACTTATTTTTGTCTCGTTGTCTTTGTCCATCAGAGACAGCGGAGGAGTCCGAAGAGTCACAGACGACCTCCAGTCCACACGGCGAGCTTTGATGTCAAATCTGGGACCAGAGCGATTGAACCGGAGTTTCATTTTTACACTTTTCACCACATGCACTTAAAGTCCCTGCTGCTTTAAAATCTCATCAAGAGGATATTTTCTCCACCGTGGGTTGAAAGACAATTAAAAAAAAAAAAAGGGGACGTTTAATGCTCTCAGTATGGACCGCTTTGTTTGTTGTTTTGTTTTACAAGTCAAGGATGTTTCAATAAAGTGGAATTACATTATATTTTTTAATGAATCTGTTGTCAAACATAAATACTTCCTAGTTAAATCAGAAGGCTGCAGTGACTCAGAACGGCCACACGATGGAACTGTTGTCTTTAGAAATGTGGCTCCTCAGTCCCCCGTCTAAAGAACCATGGTGACCTACATGAAACCAGAAAGAACTGGATGTTTTGTTGTTGTCTAATCACCTGCTCAGGCCTTGTGTCTCAGATATTTCATGCTAGGCTTCATATAGTTTCCAAAGCATCACAATATTTCCACCTGCATCAGTTTACAAAATTATGGTGTTTATCATCACATCTTTAGTCAGTCAGTTAAATAATTCACTTAGAAGTGAGGTTCTCTGGAAATATGATCTTACCTGTTGGAAATAGCTCTTTGAACAGCATCAGTTTTAAAAATAAAGTTTAATTCTGACCAGCCTGACCAGTTAATAGCTAAGAAGTGGATTGATAAAATCATAACACAACTTTAATCCTACTTTCATCAGTTCACGTGAATGCTGTTTTACAAAACCCTTACACTGCCATCAGTTTTATACATGGGTGGAAATTAAAATTTTTACCAGCCACTATTTTATGTTGTGACAAAAAGTTATTTCATATGATGATGATGATGATGGAGGTGAGTGGAAGCAGTTGTGGTGCAACTGCAAATTGCAAAAGTTACCGGGGGGAACCAAATATTTCAGCCGTCTGAAATAATCTGTTCCCCCTCTAAAACACAGGACAAAAATAATTTACCAAAAAGTCCTTAACTGTGTTTATTCCTCTCATCATGGACAACAAGTCCTGTGAATTTGGAGACATTTGTTCTTTTTTTGCAAAAGTTACCAGGGGGGAACCAAATATTTCAGCCGTCTGAAATAATCTGTTCCCCCTCTAAAACACGGGACAAAAATAATTTACCAACAAGTCCTTAACTGTGTTTATTCCTCTCATCATGGACAACAAGTCCTGTAAATTTGGAGACATTTGTTCTTTTTTTGCAAAAGTTACCAGGGGGGAACCAAATATTTCAGCCGTCTGAAATAATCTGTTCCCCCTCTAAAACATGGGACAAAAATAATTTACCAACAACTCCTTACCTGTGTTTATTCCTCTGTATTATGATATTATTAGCACATTTAATTCCTAAAAGAATGATGTTTTTTTGTTATTTTTAATGAGAAATATTTGCCCCAACAATTCTGTTAATAGATAAGTCATTATTTATTTTAATTATTGTTTTTGTCCACACATTGTCTACATTGTCCATAACAGAGTCTATCTATCTATCACGCTAGCAAAACAGTGGGTTAACATCGTCAAAACAAGTTGTTTGATCTTTCACGGTCTCCGTAGTTCCCTTGCAGCGCGAGCACAGCACGGCGGTAACGAGCGTTAAACATGAACGCGCGCTTTTTGCCGCGTACGCGGCACGGAGACGCAGGGGGAACCGTATCTGATGGGGGAACGCGGCTCGACGTAACAGCAGCAACTCGAGCACATTACTGCCCCCTATATGTCAGGAGGACAAATAACACCTTTTCTGTTCAAATTGCCAGCCCGCCACAGTGGCGTGTGTGTTGATCAAATTCACCCGCCACTTCAAATATTTACCCGCATTTGGCCGGTGGCGGGTGCTAATTTCCACCCCTGGTTTTATATTACATCTTTATTTACAAGTGCAAGTAGCAGCTGCTGCCTGTAGCACTTCTGGTGCAGGAACATCGTGTTTTTGTTCGAATGATTTCAAACCAATGTAAGTGTTGAAGTTTATAAAATGGTGCTGGCTCAGTGGTACTGTTGCACAGCTTTGGTAAAGAAGATCAGACCCCGGTGCAGCAAAACGCCGAACAACCAGTGGGTAACAAGTGAAGAGATATCGAAATGATGCTGTGCTGGTTCGGACGTCGTCGAGAACGTCGTTTGAGAGAACCAGGACGTTCTGGAACAAGACAGGAATGATACTAGGAAAGCAAGCCTGGAGAGAGGGGCTACTTGGAAAACATTTGGGACCCGACAACTCGGAACCAAGTGTTCCAACGTTCGCAAGAGAAATCTGCTATCACACCTTGAGACTGACGCGGCACAACGAAGATGCTACAGCAAGGGGAAGCCAGGACGACAGGTCAAGAGGGACACATCAGACTGATTCAGTGTTGTCTCTGATAAATGAAGCATCGAAGATCCCATCCTTAAAGAATTTGTCCAGCTTGTTTTGTGGTCGCCTCTTCCAGGTTGTTTCACCCGCTCAGGAATCTTCCTCGACAAAAAAAGGGGACAGTTCAGCCGCCACCTCCTCGGCTTCCTTCGCCCTCTGGGATGATGTCAGCTGTTTTGACTCGCCAGGCCCTGCTGAATGGTGGAAGAAGCAGCCAGTCGAGACCTGTCTGAGCTGGTAGCAAGCCAGCTAGGATGCAGATAAACGACAGAGCCCCACACCCACCCTCACAATCCTTACCCATGGAGAGTTCGTCAGGGGTGAAAAGCAAAGACTTCTTCCAGTGTTTCATGTCCGTCTTTTAAAAAAAAAACCTGTCATGACTCCTGATGAAACATATAATAAGCCGTTATTAACCCAATCAAAGTACTAACAATAAGCCAATCAGACAAATTAACTGGAAAATTAAAAAACCCTTCTTAGTATCTAATTATTTTATGAAAAGTTCAAAAGAGAAACTGTTTTCCTGTAAGAAGTGAGTAATATATGGTCCTTACTGAGTGCACCAGTAGAGTCAGCATCCTGACTAATGCATGAGTCAGCATGCTTCATACTGATGCTGGAACACCCATCCAGGTGAATACAGCCTTCATTAGATACATATTTGAGACGTTTCATCTTTAACTTCACCACCTCAGTTCCTGCAATAATCGCATCAGATTAGTCTTTTTCTGCACTTATTTTTATATTTGCCGCACAAACGCAGCACAGAATCAGGGATTTTATGCATTTGTCTGCGGTAAGATCATTTATTCACACATCTTATCAGTCTGGCACACAAAATGGTTATGAAAAAATTGAATTCTACTTCATATACTGTATCTAAGACAAAGTGACATGACTTTAGGTGACAGAAGGCTTTTAAAATTTACCCGACTTAACGTACGTACAGATGGAAAATGTTATAATTCAGCTGGCTAACACCGGCTACAACAGATACATAAAATGTCACCCATCTTTCCTGCAAAGGCAACGCTTGCTGTTATATTTATGTTACTGACTGGGATTCTGTTTAAGCCGTTGCAGAAATGGATCTCATTGGTCGAGCGCAGCAGCCAGACTGACTGACTGAAAACACCTGGAAAACTCCTGCATGCTGAGCAGATCTCTCTCTCTCTTCTTGCCTGAATGTGTGTGGCCTTCCTTGGTTGCGTTTCTTTGAGTTAACAAACATTTGCATGTTCACTCACTCACTCACACTGACAAGGCTGATCTTACTGACCTAACACGTCGTATTGTTATTGGTTCATTCTGATATCATTTTGACTTCAAAGAAATATTTGCAGCTGCTTTTCTGCATCCTTTCCGTCCTTGCATCCTTGCATCCTGAGCTGGGTTGTGACAAAATGGGGGCTCGTCCGGGATCTGGACCTCCGACCGCATTGACGAGCTCACGGCTAGTTTGAGCGGGGCTAAGACCGAAGTGGATTGCTGCCATCTTAACCAACTCCTGTCTCAGAAATGTCCCAGTGGTTCAAACAAATGTTATTTTACAAAACCTTAATATCTCCGGCGTATTCATGTTATGCATTTGTTTACACTGAATAGTGATCAAGTGCAAATATTGGCAACAACAGCAACCTGTCACATGCCTGGGGCACTTCTTTTATTTTTGCTGCAATGTAAAACTAACAGTAATATAAAGGTTTATAAAATACGTTAAGATTAAAGTTGTTTTAAAACACCAACAATCTATTTTGGTCTTGATTAGCTGTTAGCTTGTCAGTCCAGTCAGAATTAAACTCTACTTCTCCAAACTCGTTCAGAGAGCTGCGACAGTTAAAATATTGATTATTCCTAACCTTTCCACAGAGCCGCACTTCAAAAGATTTGAATCATTCCTTTTAACGAAAAACAGAAATTGTGCGACATTTCATAAATCGCGCTCTGAGCTCTTGAGCTCCCATTAAGCTCCTTGATAAATCTTTGAGTAGATTTGGCGAGCCGACAGGTTATCCTTCACGATTTTTTGATTTTCACTGAAAGTCCTGATTTCGGTGTTTTGAACTAAAGCGACCCTGTAATCACTGGGCTTTCCTTTTGTTGAAATAGGGAATTGTTTATACCAAATGTTGGTCTCTCTTTTCGTGCAAAACGTGCATCAAGATGTGTTGCACATGCAAATGCACGCATGCACTGAGGCTGGAGGGGCACCCCGCTCTTTTCTCCTAACCGCAGTGGTTATCTTCTGCCAGTAAACCTCAGCTGTGAAGCACATGGTCCAGCTGGAGCAGGGTGACTATGAGGACACTAACAGGCGAAAGGCTAGCATCATGTTTAGAAATATGCTTAATTTCAGCTGATCAGGACATCTATCTTTATATCTAATGGCATCAAATTGTGACAGATTCTGCTACTCTTCTTCCTCGCTCATCAGGACTTTTTCCTGAAAGCTATCCTTAGCCAACGATCTTTATTGTTCCATTACAAGGCAGCGGGACGAAGATAATCATAGTACCGATGTACACCAAAGCAAACGGCACGCTAAACTAGAAGCCAGATGTGGCACCATGTGCTTTTGTTGTCCGTCAGCGGTCTGCACCGCCTCTGATGTCAGGCACTCCTTAAACTTGCTGCCCTCTTCTGATGCGGTTGGCTCTGCCTTACTTTCACCCAGCAGCCAGTTTATGGGGAAAAAAAATGGAGGACAGACCAAACTGGAGCTCAGATATGTAACTCGTCGCTCTGTTTTTTTTTAAATTTTCTTTGTGGGGCTAAAGGAAGTGCAAAGAGCTTCATTGCGAGAAGTGAAAGCAAGACTGCGGTGTAGGATTCTCAGGCTTTGGCAGGAAGTGAAAGCATCAGAACAGCTGGAGCTGGAGCTGCAGCCACTTGCCTGAGGTTAAGGAGGGGAAATTGGAAATCTGTTTTGTGTGTGAAAGATATATAACACACTGACTTGCAGTCTGTATGACCCCTGAAACACCAGTGACCCCATATTTCACCAGGGTGGTGATTTATTTTATTATCAAGCAGCAAAGACGGACATAAATGCACTTTTAAATCCATAGTGACTGGATGATTTATTTTTTTCTACAGTCATTGGAAATATGAAGGCTTCCCTCTTTCAGCTGCATGTTTTAAAGTATCAGGACATAATAAAAACTAGAGAAACTGAATTTTCTGTAAAACTACAGCGTGAAGGCAAAGTTGCTGAATGACTTGGCTGGTATTTGTTGTGTTGACTGAAGTCAAATGTAACAAAACTGCAGCAAAAATCCAAAAATAGCAACACCTGCAACTAAAAGCTAAATGTAACAAAGCAGTAACTTAAAACTATTATTCTAAATCCATAGCAAAACTGTAGCAAAAACCTAAAATAGTCAAACTAAAGCTAACATAAAAATGCAAAACTGTGGCTAAAAGGAGCAAGGAATTGAAAAGATCTCAGTGTATGTCTACTGGGAACATTTATGTAAATAAAATTAAACAATTCAAAAAGTATAAAGGTTACAAATACTAAACATCATGGCACACAATTAAAGACCTAGCATTCCTTGAAGTGATGCATATCACCCGCCACCTTTCAAGTCAGAGTTAAAATCACCTTTTGTTGAGAAATGTCAGCGTTTGAGCCGTTTCGGTCAAATCCTGAACACAGCGTAATGTGTTCTCTCACACATAATGTCCTAAGATCCCACACAAACAGTTCGGGCTCAGAGCATGTGTCGGGGATGACTCTCAGCTACTACCACACCAAGTTTCAGCTCAGTATCTGTAAAACTGACCAAGTTAAAGCCATTTTTATGATAATTTAGATGGCAGCCATCTTGAATCGAGTTGAACCCAAAAGTTAAATAAGTTGCAGCTGTACGTCCAGATAGTTTCATTTTCTTACTTTGCTACTGCTACAGTTAAAACGCACACAAAGACAAACATTATCGCCTTTTGCCTTTCGACGGCGAGCAGAAATATAAAGTATTTAGGTCACATGACTTTTCCCCCACAAACAAAGCAGCAAAAACCAATAAATCTGCAAAACACTCACTAACACTGACGTTTTGCTTTGATGTGTTTTCTACCTGAGACCATTCCGTTCAATAATACCTTAGAACCATTCCTAACGTTTTTAATTATTCATTTTACGGTGGTGAACCCCCCCCCCGGAGTAGCGTGGTGTTAGCAGGCATTCCCTCCGCTGTACAGAGATTTAACAAGGAGGCAGGACAGACTCACGCTACTCACCTGTGTTTGATCTCAACGTTAGCACCCACGTCTGCGTGTCTGCCTACACGGGCAGCTGGTTTTGTGTGTCTGCATAACAGTATGATGAGATTAGGCTTCAGTGTGTGTGTGTGTGGACCAGTACGCTGCGACTGCATCATCTGGCTTCTGATCTCTTACAGCCATCAGGAACAAGAGGAGACAGTCGGGTGCTTTTGATCTTGCAGATTTCACTTTTTTTTTCTTTTTTTTTTTCCTCCATAATTTTTTAATTTGGGTGCAAAACAAGCTAAAATTAAAAAAAAAAAAGAAAAGAAAAGAAGGAGGAGTTGGCCACCTTTCTCGATCGGACAAACAGCTGCATCAATCA
The DNA here is from genome assembly GCF_001649575.2 of Kryptolebias marmoratus. Classification (NCBI taxonomy): domain Eukaryota; kingdom Metazoa; phylum Chordata; class Actinopteri; order Cyprinodontiformes; family Rivulidae; genus Kryptolebias; species Kryptolebias marmoratus. The sequence goes on along the minus strand of NC_051447.1, from coordinate 16,510,040 downwards.
GCCATAATATTATGACCATCCCAGTTAATGCTGAGCAGATCCCCAGTTTTGCAGAGGTGTGCAAATAACATCCGGGGATGTTCTGGACTGTTTCATGCAAAGGCTTTAGCAAATCGATCCTTTGAACTCCGTGGATTGCAGAGTGGGCTGTCTGTGGATCAGGCTTTATTCCCACAGATGGCATCAGATCCCATTAGATTATCGTCTGCGAACTCTGGAGGCCAGGCAAATACCTTAGACTTATTTGTTGTGTCCGTTGAACCGTCCCTTGGCAGTTTTTACTTTCTTCTGCCCAGACTGTTTTACCCAGACATGCTCGTACTTTAGCCACGAAGAGCACGGTTTAATTTCTTTGGCATGCTGCCCTTGTAGCAGACGATGAAGAGCGTGACGTAAGCAGTCTGAGCAATTGCCATTAAAACCAAGAGAGGACATCCTCAGACAATATTTAGACAATATTTCATGTTGTAGCAACAATAAAGCTCGTTCTGTTGTAATAGTAACTTAATTACCTCATTGTCTTATGATAACTAGGCTTGTTTTTTGAAATTTATTTATTTATTTTTCTCTAGAAAAGCTTATTGTCTTGGTTAATGATAAGACATTTCAAAATCATAATTAAATTATAATTAAAAGAATGCGTATCGAGTCAGAGTCAGCGGATGTGTTGAAATGACTCTCAGCTACTACTACACCAAATTTTACCTCAATATCTGTTCAAATGACTCAGTTTTAGCCATATTTAGATAACTGATGACTCTGAGGTTTTCATTAAAATGTGTTCAGTGGTTGACATATTTTGCTAACAGACAAACAGACGCACACAGACACAAGAGGTTACATGACTGCTCATCTTTCATGACGGTGGGTGATAACGTAAGAGTTATTTCTTAATCAGAAATCACAACAATCTTGGTTGTGTAATTGTGTATGTGTGTTCAAAGTGCTGCCCGTTGTGTTGGATTGTCAATGCAACCCTCTTCTCCCACTTCCACTTCCTGGAAAGTGGATTGGTCGTCGTAGGCCAGTTGAACGGCCCCCAAGGTCTCCCGATCTGATCCCCTTAGACTTTTTATCTCTGGGGTCATCTGAAGGCGGTCGTCTCTGCTGTGAAGATACAAGATGTGCAGCACCTGAAACTACGAATACTGGAAGCCTATGCTGGCATTTCTCCTGCGGTGTTGCTATCAGTGGGAGAAGAGGGTTGCATTGACAATCCAACACTTTGAACACATTTTATCAGTGGTGAGAAACTTGTAAATAACTCATGAAAGAATAAAGTTAGGTTAAAACCAAGCACATCGTTGTTTTTCTTGTGAAATTCCCAATAAGGTTGATGTGTCACATGACCCTCATCCAAAAGTTGGATCCAAAATGGCCACCATGGTCACCACCCATCTTGAAAAGTTTCCCCCCTCCCATATACTAATGTACCACAAACAGGAAGTTAATATCACCAACCCTATCCCATTTTATTAAGGTGTATCTATATAAATGACCTGCCCTGTATATAGGTTTCCAGCTGAAAGGACACAGAAGAGTTTAATTAGTTTGTGATCTTTCAGTTGTAGCACCTCGTCACGTTTTATTTTCTGCTTGCAGGTCGTAAAGTCTGAGGTCTGACGTACGCAGACAAGTAATTCTTGGATACCTCCAGAGTCCAACAGAGACGTTGCATAAAGTCACAGACAGATCTGAGCAGATGTTCCGCCCCTGGTTGGATAAACAAAGTCAGACCTGCTTTTTCGTGGAAAGGTCCGTGTCAGTAATTCTTCACACATTCACCTTTCTGCTCTGGACGGTTTAGGAATAAATCCCTGAAACAAGCTGAATGGCTAAACGTGTGACCTACTTCACGCTCGGGTTGTGAAACCTTTTGCAATTTATAAGCAGCGAGAACCTATTTTAACACCTGTAGTAACAAATAAAAAAGAAGAAAAGCTAGCGTCTCACATCAAAGGCATATTTCTCTGCTGGACCCAACTTCAAAGTGTTTTCCAAATCTTCTTTCTTTTTTTTTTTTTTCTCCCAAAACCAGCTGTAAAACCCCGGTGGAGGCGGAGACCTCTGTTCCCTGTGGTTGCCATGGCGCTCAGGTGGTGTTGACACTGGAGGGTGTAAACAGGAGGGGAAGGAACAAGGTGGCGGTGAGGAGGGGAGCCGAGGAGCCACACTGACTCCGGCTCACAACAAATCTTTGTGATACGGTGGATTACCGAGGCTGGAGGGTCACGGGTTCACTCTCAACGTAAGCTGCCGTCTGCGCAGAAACACAACCCCAGATCCAAAAAGTTGGGATGTTGAGACGAGTGGAAATAAAAATAAAACACCTTAAAATCTCATACACCCATATTGTAGTCACAATGGAGCACAGTACACATATTAAATGTTTAAACTAAGAAATTATACCATATTAGGGGAGGAAAAATAGATAATTTTGAATTTGATAGATTTACATTATACACAAAATCCCATCTTTTTTGGAATTGGGGTTGTACATTGTGATGTTTCTTTTTCCTTTTGAATAATTTTTAGAACATTTAGAAAAGCAATGACTCAACAGAAAATAAAGAGATTTTTTTCTTAAAATGTGTTAAAGATATAATCGTAACAAATGACTTGTTCATAATATTCCACAGAAACCTCGTTTTAAAAGATCTAAACTATCACTTTAATGAACATTAAGTTGTGATTTACATTTAAACCAGGACTAAGATATGTCTTTGTCATTAAGAGAAAATAAACCTAATTAGTAGTAGAATATCATATTCACCAGATAAAGTTGTGACAGATGAATACTGTTACAATATGTCTATGACAGGCGGGCAATCATGTAATTACCTGTGTGTGTGTGTGTGTGTGTGTTGGTATGTCTGTTAGCAAAATATCTCATGAAAAAATAGACAAATTTTAACAAAAACTCAGAAAATAATCCTTGGATGTACATCTATAACTGATTATCTTTTGGAGTCAAACAGATTCAAGATGGCCACCGCAGCCAACTGACCTGATCTGATACTGAGCTGCAAATCGGAGTGGTAGTAGCTGAGCATCCTCCCACTACACAAGCGCAATATTTTTGCCTGTCAACTTTGACATTAACTGTTGGCTTCAGCAAAATATCTCAGGAACCACTGGACAGATTTTTCTGCCTGCACGTCTAAAATTCACTGACATTTGGAGTCAACCCAAGTCAAGATGGCCATCGCAGCTAATCGACATTAGTCAACACAACAAATGAGTCAGATTTACAGATACTGACCTAAAATCTGGGGTGGTAGTAGCTGAGAGTCGTCCTCAACACATTCTCTAAGCGCTATGAGATGAGACCGCAAGGTTTGACCAGAGCTGCTGTAACTTAGTTTTCATGAAGTTTTGGAGGCACAAGAAAATGTTTTGTTGAGCTGATGACTGAGCTAATAATTAGTAGTTATTAATTAATAGTTGTCCAATCTGTGAATAGTAGATTTGTTGTGTTAAATGGTCAAACTTAAAGAGTTAGTTCCACTCTAGGTGTGGAGCACCGAAACGTTCTGCGATCTTTCTTTAGTTTCCTAAATGCGCCTCGGTCTGATCCCCGTTCTACTGAGTCGCCCAGCGGATGTGTTCCCCTGCAACATAAAAAGAGAGGACACGAGTCTCTTATGAGCCTTCAAAGCCGCGCAGCCACATGAAAGCAAAGAGCAGCAACAGGCATCGGGTCCATTTTGCTGCCGGTTCTAATCGACTGGATGTGAGACAGGCCCGAGCTCCGGTGTCATTCTGCGCGGAACTCATTTCCTGGCTGGTATCGCTTCATATGGCTTTGTTTTTTCTGGACAGGAACCCTGGGGAAGAAAGCGCGGCGATCACAGGAGGGCTCAGCAGCTTAGCCATTCTGACCACCCCACCGATGGCAGTTATGCAACGGAGAGGGCTACTCTCGGTCAGAACAGGGGGGTGATTCACATTCAGTTCAACAACATCAGGAGAAAAACAATCCTTCTTTTTTTTTTTTTCCATGACTGCAGTTCCTGTGAAGACTGATTTGAAAGTGGCACCTGCTTTCATGAGGTTCAGTGAAAATGAGCGCCAATCAAACGTTTCTGTCACCGAAGAGCTGAACAAATTTTAATGAAACTTTCAGAAATTCATAATTGGGTTGACATCTACAACTGATTGCTTACTTAGTAGTCAACTCGATTCAAGATGGCTGCAACTTGCAAAGCAATCTTAGCCAAAACAAAAATGGATATATAGTAACTCAATCAGTTTTGCAGATACTGGGCTAAATTTTTGTGTGCTAGTAGCTGAGAGTCATTCACAACGCATAGTTCAAGCTCCTAACAGATCGTGCAACATTGCATAATATTCCCAAGGTTATAGCTCCATCGGTTCTGAACATAAGATGGTTTTAGTTTATCCCTGCCGAGTGATATGCATTCTTTCAAGGAAAGGCTAGAGGCGAGTGAACTCAGGCTGTGAGGTTTCCAGGAAAGAGTTGGCGTTTTGCATCGAAGGCTGTGCTGATGAGTCTGCAGTCAGTGATGAGGATGGGGGTGGTGGTGGGGGGGCGGCACTGCTGGGTCAGCTAAGCCTTGCCTGTCACCTCTCTGTCGGCTCAGCACTTTTAGACATACGTCTTCCACGTGGAGCCGCTGGTCCGGTGACATGCCACGCATTCCCCAGAGACGCTCTCTACACTAAACCCGACATAACAAGTTAATTAATATTTAAGTGAAGCAGTTTATAAAAATAAGGGAACTGCAGCTTTAAAAATACAATAAATAAAAGGTAAATAAAGGTGAAAGAATGGATATCACCCTCACCTTTTATGTCAGAGTGTTAAACTAAGATCATCTTATTTTGGCCAAATATTAAAAATAATTAAATTTTTTTTCACAATAAGAAATTCATTTGTTTTTAATTCCTAAATATTATAATAAATAACAATAATATTTAGTTTTCTTGTTGTCATTTGTCAAAAAGCTGCCTTAAGAGGATTTGAGTAACTTTAGCTTTAAGTGTAAATTTCACGAACTGCTCCTTTAACAGCCGACAACTGCTGATTAATGCCGTGTGTTTTAATTTTCGAACACTAGGTGGTGTTCGGCGTGCAAAGCTCCGCCACTGTGGGCCACACACACACACTCTGGGACGTAATGGGCAGAAACATCTGGACACACGTGCAGCTGCAGACAGGAATCCTCCAGCAGAGCCTGTTCCTGCAGGCGGCCTCGCTTGTTTTACTGCTCTGAGCTGCATGAGCTTCTTCACCTCAGGAATTAAATCTTTGTCCCTCACAACATGCTGGCTAAAGATCTTCAATCCGGTTCTGTAAACAACACCAAGGCTTCCTTTTAGGTTCTGCTGTGGGTTTTTACGCCCTTAGGGTTGTGATTTCAAGTAAGTCAATCACTGTCATTCATTGTTTAAAATCATGCACCGATAACGTCTGATCCAGGATCAGTTTATTTAAGCAATAATAAACCAAATTTCTGCCACAATGCAGCGTGAATGCTGAGTGATGATCGAATCTGCTGCAGTCTGTTGAATAAACTGTTTAAGTTAAAACAAGCAGAACAGGAAGAGCAGCTGAAAAGCTAAATGATCAAAATTGTGGCAAAAAGCTAAAATGACCAAACCACTGACTTACAGCTAACGTTAGCAAAACAGTAGTTTAAAACAAAAACTGTCGCTCAAGGCGAAAATGTGCAAAGTTGTTGCAAAAAAGCTAAAACTACTAAAGTTGTACCTTGAAACTAAATTTATGAAGACAGCAACTAAAAGCACAACAAGAAAAGAGCACAAAGTATGCATTTGTAGTTTGGAAGAAACTATAACTACACTTAAACTGTTTAATAAATACTTATATATGAAGAAGTTTATGTAAAGCTGGATATCATGTTTGTTTATTATCAGGCCAATACTTTTCCACTTCCTGTCTTCGGAACACCTTTCATAAATTTAATCTTCTCAACCGTCTTTCTTCTTTCAGATTTGGATCGTTACAAGAGATTAAAAGAAGAGTTTAGACCTGTCCAACTTGATTTATTTAGAAAAGGTTATCCACAATTAATATCTGGTGCAAACTGATTTTTTAAACAACCTTATTTTGTCAAAAAAAAGAGATTGAGTTTGACAGAGAATGCAACTTAACGGTTACTCTGAGGTGGGCCGAGACCAAAGCCGACTGCTGCAAATGCCGTTTATAAAGTTTCACATTGGCTCCAATTTCACAGTATCTGGTTATTTTGGCAGAAATATAACGTTCCTGCTAAGAGTGCCCCAGGATGAACTGGAATCAGCTGCTTCGATGATCAGTTCTAACAAATAACCTTCGAATTTCATGTAAATAACCAAGTAATGCAAAATGTACAGCAATGTAAAGGTTTATAAAAGAGCCTTCACTCGATGCATTATGAGATTTTTGTTGTTTTGAGACAGCAGCAATCCACTTTGGTCTTGGCCACATTCGAACTAGCTGTTAGCTAGATCGCACAACGTCTGATCCATCTACAACAGGTCAGATAATAACTGCTTATAACTTCCTCAGAACCCCACTTCAAAAGATCTGAACTCTCTCGTAAAATGACAGTGACATCATACTTTTTGATATTCAGATTTCTTCAGGAAACTCGTCTTCCTTCAAACTTTTATTGCTGATCAAGTTGAGACTTGACAATACAGAGAAAGAGAGAGAGAAAAAAGCTTCTGGTGCTTTAGCCCTTTGGTGAAAATGTAAATGAGGTGTGTGAGCAAATGACTACACAGCTTGATCTGGCAGGTTTACATAATACTGGAACCTTTTCAGGCTTCCCATGGCCAGGCAGTAGCAGCTCCGGCTTGGCCTACATCCTGTTTCTGAGTCTATTTAGTGATGGTTGTGAATGGCTCTGGTAGAAAACAGCATGGAAGCGTCTCTGATGGTGGAGAATGGAACAGCGAACAGCCCACTCACCAGCTTGCTGCGGCCCCCGCACAAAGACATACAAATACGTTCGCATATAAAGAAACGCAACAGTGTTGGCAGCGAGGACGACCGCGATGCACAGTCACCGAAAACCATCAGGTGGAAAATCATAAACGACAAACTTAAGATCTGCAATAAATCCGATTGAATCGGCGTAAAGCACAAAAGGCTAATAAAGACACGCTCACTTGACTCTTTCCATCTTGGCTCTCGCCTACACGCTGACATGCTCTCACACATGTTTGTACGTGCCAATCCAGAACTCCCAGATGGACTACTACCAGAGTAGCAATTACATAACAAAGGCCTGTTACAAACGGCAAACTTTAAACTTCAACATTCAGACATACTGAAATGATTTCCTTTCATTTAAGACATAAATACTTCACTTAGCTAATAAATCATCTCGAATGTAATAGATTGTTAATGCCAAGGTTTATAATAAAGGGGGTTTGTTTGATTGTTTGATCGTAATTCAAACGCAGTCTGTTAGTTAGGAATTGGTAATTTAAGCAAATGCACTTTTTAAATTAGCTGATAATTATAAATTTTTACTGCGAATAGTCGACACCACCTCTGTTCATCCTGTTGCTCTGATCCACTCCAAACATTAAGAACAACTTGCTGTAATTAATGCTTTTCACAGCGCATGCTTTTAGTCTTTTACTGAAACAAGGCTAATTAATAAAGCACAACAACGAAATGTTTACAAGCAGAGAAAGCAGTCTTAGTCATCTCAACTGCTTTATGGTTTAGGACCATTGCCTGTATCATGTTTTTGTGTCAAAATGGCCGCTTCTACACGGTTGGGACTTCCTGTAAATTATAGTTTACTAACCCCAAGTTCTGCAGCTGGAAAACTACTGAAACAGAGGCTTCAGGTACAGAGACATGTGCTGCTGCTAGTTCTGCTTTCTTGGGCTCTTTATGTTCCTTCAGTGTCACCGGTCCGATGGAACATCGTGACAGGATGAATGTAATGTGTTCTGGCATCGAAGCTGATCTCACTCATGACCATAGTTTCCGCTTTATAATCCTTTCAAAATAAACTATGTTGGCACAAATAGACACTGGGACACTTGGAGTTGTGTTTTTGGAGGGGAGGTAGGCTGTTGGTGTCGAAAAAAGAACCTCAATTGGAAAAAACGTTGTGTGTGTCAGTGTAAAAGAAAAGAAAAAGAAAAGAATTCTTCAAATTTGCCCATTTTTACAAATCTTTAACATAACTGCCAATCCCTAATGTTAGTAAAATGTTGGCCCAAAATGCACCAATTAGAAGCTAAAAAAAATAACTACCATTTAGACTAGTCAAGTATAAAATTAATAATGATCAAAACATTTTTCTAACCACTGCAACCAAGGCAATGAACTGATGACCCCATCAGCAATCACAATACATCCATACATGCACGCACTTACTTCTAAGGTCAATTTGAATTCTACTGAAGGAAAACAGAGAGAAGCAACACAAACACTGGAAGAACATCTAAATGCTACGCTAAAAGGTAAATGACGAGACTCGAAACTCATACTTGCTGTGAGGTGACAGTCCTAACCATTGAACCACCTCCCTACAAACTACCAATATTAATTTATTATCGCCCTGTGTCTGTGAATGTGTGTATGAATATCTCATGAACCAGTGGGCATATTTTAATAAAAGATTTGAAGTTGATCCAATTCAAGATGGCCGCCACAGCTAATGGACCTTATAAAGCATAAAAATTGCTATAACAGACATTTTAACAGATTTTGTGGTGGAGTTTGGTCTTGTAGTAGTTGATGGTCATCCCCAACACATATTCAAAGTGCTAACACAAAGTGAAAACTTTAGAAAGGTGGCAGGCAATATGGATTCCTTTAAGAAATGCTAGTTTCTGTTTTACAGTATTTAATTTATAACCAAGCACACAGAGTGTTCTTACAAAACAAATATTAAAATCTGAATAAGTCTTGAGTGACTGAGGCAAACAAGATTTGTGATGGTTTCGAACTGTCACCCTGTCAAGGAGCGCGTTACGCAACGAGAGGTTGCAAGAGAACAAGATGTGACTGTTAATCGGGTCCATCTCACCTCATCTCCTGCCAAGCAGCAAAGCCCCTGTCCCTCATGGCCCCACATGGCTGGCAGAATGCTACCATTTACAAGCTAGGCTTGGTGGTGGGGTAACTGAGAACAAATGTAACTTCTGCCACGTACACACACACGTATCTTAATCCTGCTCTCCTTGACTCGTGTCCTTCCCTCACGACATACCTTCAATGTTGTTTATCGTTTCCATTTGTAAAACAAAATCTTCAGCTTTCTTACATTTTCTCCAAGCAACACAGCGTTCGTACTCCTTTCCCCCTGTTCAGCCCCTGCCCCCCAGCTTCACATGTGCTAACAACAGGGTCAGTGTGGCCCACTGGCGTCTCCTTGCTTCTCCACTGGACACCGGCCACTCTGTTTGGGTGCAAGAGGACCAAAGAGGGGCCGATGGGACTTTCCACTCACCAAGCACCACAGTGACCTTGACGACCCAGGTGAGCTTTAAATACCACTTCTGCATCACCAGAGTACCTCACCTGTTCCTGAAATACCTATCTAAAGGTTGAAGAATGTGGATTTTGTCAAAGGCATCACTGCATTTGGGAGCTCTCTGAATCAGATTTTCCCCTTTTTGTCTCCCCCTCACACTCCCCACTTAGCCACATCAAACAAAGACATAAACAATGGCGTTGTTGTGTTGGTAGTATTGCCTAGGAGGTAAATACAAGATTTTCTTGTCATCTCCCTCCCCCATCTTGTTTGTGGGAGTTTTATGGTCACTTCAGATGCAAATTGCAGTGTAAACAATAAGTCCTTTATAAAATCTATGATTTCTAACAGTTCTAAATGGGACAGAAGAGTCAAACCTTTGACTTGAGGTCATGGGGGATACATCTGTTCTTTCATGATTAAACTAAATGCATTCTGTTTGTGTGTCTGGACTTTATTTGGCCTCAAAGACACGTTACCACTCTAATGACTCTGATTCATCTCACACGAGTATCATATGACCTTACTGGCTTTCATGTGAAGTGTCGATGACCCATAGAGGTTAAAATGTTTGGGATTTGGTTGCAATTGGCTGAACGAGTTTTTAAGCTACACAGAAACATGGTTTTCAGATCCTTTGAAGTGGGATTCTGTGGAAAGGTTATAAACAATTAATATCTTACACACTGTAGACAGCTCTACCCATTGAAAACTGCTGGATTATTATGACAACTAACTACTGGGTTAAAGATGTTGGGTCACTGGTTGGACTGGTTTGACCAACTACTGGGTCAAACCTTTTAACCCAGTATTTGGGTCAGAGATGAGCTGCATTATTCTTCACAGGTGGCTATTTTAAGGCAGAAGTTGACCATATTGGATCTGATTGGACCTCTGCTTTAGGGACGCAATGAATAAAAGTAAAAGAGTAAAAACAACTTGTAAGAAGATGTTTAATCTTATTGGCTTTGTTATTAACTTAAGACAGTGAGACTGGTTTTCTAAAATAACAGTTGGTGGTAGCTAGCTGATGCTAATAGTTCCAGTAAGCTAGCACCAAAGTTTTAATTATCTGATAACACAGACGTTGGGTTATTCTTTTAAACTCAACCTATTATTAGGCCAAATTCAAAAGATTAGCTATTTTAAATAAAGAAAATATTAAGAAACAAAACAGCTGGACTTCTATTCTCTAGTTGAAGATGTTTTGCTTCCCTCCGGGGAGCTTTCTCAATTCAAAACTGGAAAATGTGGAGTTCCAGCCTTTAAGATGAATGAGATACTCCGATTCCCATGCAGATTAATCTCACTCCCCACCCACTGGAGGGTCGTTTGGGTCTTTGTTTGTCTAGCTCACAGAGGAGACATTTTGGTCACATGCATCAGGGTGAAAATTAGAGGGAAAATGGCTGGATAACAAGCTTAATGCTTCATTGCAAGTTTTAGAAAGCTGAAATTTCAGGCCTCCTCTGTTTAAAGTTGTGTTTCTTGTTTGACATAAATGTCTTCCTTCACCCCCTCTCAAACCATCTCTGTCCAAAATATGTACATTGTTTATCCTTGAGGTGTAGGAGCACACTTGAGTCTTGTCCTGAAGTGCTGGCTCTCCTTTGTTTTAGGCATTTTAACCCAGTTTTTGGGTTGCAAACTTCACTCGGTATGTGGGGTCAAACTGATAACCCAACTCTGCTGAGTTAAAACTACCCACGGTTGGCTCAGTGCAAATTTGACCCAGTCCTGGGGTACAACACAGGTTGTTTTAAACCCAGCAGTGTTTTGTTTGTATGATAGTCTGTCTACTTGAGAACACAAACGTAGCATTTAAGGATTTTCTCACTTTCGAAACTGGTTTTGAAAAATACTGTTAGGGGCTCCTAAAATGCCATTTCTGTGTGGACGTAAGGCTCAAACGATAAAAAACCTTTTCATATTCACAAAACGCTGTCCCCAGATGGCCTCAATGTGAAGAAGTAGTGTTTAATTTTATCTTGTTTTTAAAATTTTTATGTTAATGTTGACTGAGGACGTACAAACGTAAAGGCCCTTTTCAAGTAGAATTTGCAAGGTTATAAAAATTTATCTAAAAAGGTAATTCAAACAAACGAAAATAAATTTCCAAGGGGTATTGTTTTCTTGCATTTCTGTCCCTCAACAACAACTTCCCATTAATTGTGCTTCTCTGTTTTCCAAAGACATCTCTGTTCTTCAGTTATTTTAATCTTGAGTGGGCAGTTAAAGAACCCAAACTGGACTCAAAAAACAGGAAAGACAAGAAAGTGTTTGGGAAGACATGAAACATAGCCTGGAAGTGAACAGAGAGAACACTAAGGAACCTAAATACTGGAAGGATACCCAGTAGATGAAACACAGGTGCAGACAATTACTTCTGCTGCTTACCAGGAAACTAAACCCAGGAGAGGCACAACATGAATTGAAACCAGGGGTCCAGTCAAAGAAATTACCTCCCAACATTTTTTCCTGTGTTCTTCTCCTTTATGAGGGTAAGAAAAATGTAGGGGAAATTTGTAAGTATATAGGAAGGGAGAACTATGACGCAACAAGAATTCAACCACACTTACACTAACCACTAAAATTATAGTTGTACTCAGAAATGTTTATCAGAAAGCCCCTAAGGTATTTTGACTAATCCTTTCTCATCACATTATATTACTGAAGCTTCATTATATAAATCATGTTATCAAAATCAGACATGAAAACATTGATTATATGGGTTAAGAATGAAAAAAGCAAAGAAAGAAGGCTCAAATTTTAACCATGGTTTCATAGAACCTCTACTTATGCTGTTCACACTTATGAACCTGACCTTATTATTTACACAAACTGCAATTACTGTTGCTTTAATTGATGTTACAGCAAAGAATGATGGAACTGATGTAGTAAAGACTGATCTTTAAGAGAAGCTGACCAACTCTTATCATGGCTGCCACTTAAGATTCTTCTGGGTCTTTGTAATCAGTTGCTTCAACTTTTTGCTTAAGTTCCTTTGGCCACAGATAATAAATTAAAATAAAATGGTAACAATAAAACAAAAAAGCAGGAAACATGTCACCCTCTAAAAACAATGGAAAAATTAATCTATTCTGATTGGTATTGGAAGTCTGGAGATGGAGGAAACTGCTTCCTGCTGCTTCATCTTAATGTCAGAAATGGTAGAAAGAAATTTTGGAAGTAGAAAAGGAACATAGCACTTTGGTACCAGTACCAGCAACAAGCTCAGAAAGATTAAAGAATTTACATATTGGCATATTTGGTGAAAATGAGATATAAATTGGCAGCTGGGTGGGTTAAGGGATATCACGGTACAGGACTACCAACCCGGTGGCAAGGTGCTCTGGACCATACTGGTCATCAGTGCTACCATGTAACACATTGTAACTGAATAACTGTAACTTTATTTGAGTAAGAAAGGCAAAAACAAACAAAAAAAAACAGGTTTCAGTACAAGAAATGTGAGTAGACAATCACTGACATGAGGTGACAGATAAAAAAACTGCTGAAACTAAGCTCTGAAGGTTCTTTTCAGATAAGCTGAAGGACAAGCTGTCCAGACAACAAAGGTCAAATCTGAATTTAGTCATTTAAAATGGATCAAAAGAATCCCAGAGCGAGCCTTTAGGATAGGTTGTCTGTGGTAATGACACTAATGAATGTCGTAGACTTGTTGCTTCTTGTTCATTATCGTTTTCCCTTTTTTCTAAAAGCACAGTGCATTTTAATCCAGACAATATTCCTTACAGCATCCCTCATAGTTCATGCTTTGACAGTGAAAAATGAGTGCTCCTTCTCTGCCCTTCTCTCACTGGTATTATTTCAGATGACAATGCTTCCATGTTACAAGAATGCATCCTGCATTTCCCTGATGAAAGCAGCAGGATGTTGCTGATGCTCATAGGTTCTTTCAGCCGTCAGGCCCTGCCTATGTGCCCCAGCTAATAACAAAGGGCTCAGCTGCCTGCTTCGACCGATTAACCAAACAAATGCCACCATTGGCACAAAACATGTCTGTAAACGCATGTCTGGGCATTCCTAACATGCTTGCCTGTTTATGTGGCAGAGGGTTCAGAGGGGTTCATGCATTTGTGTGTGTTGCTGAGGGCAAACGTGCTGCCAGTGAATGTCCTGGGTGAACTCTGTGACCGATTCATACTCTTTTCTCTTGTCATGGCACCTGTTGTACCCTTCTGTGATTGGTTGGCAACATAGATCACAGTGAAGAAAGCATCCTTTCATTCTGAGTAAAGCCAGTTTTGACAATCAATGTAACTTAAGCTCAACAAAATACAAACTAATAACCTGTCTGGCGTGGTTACTGAATATCGTAATGCCAGGGAAATGACGAATACCAGTTGCTCAACATTTACCACTTGTTGGTTTACAGACTAATGATCAGATGTCAAACACTTTACTCCACTTCCTTACAAGCATGTTCATAAGAGAAACAAAGAACTGACTATTTAACACAAAAAATGGCAACTATCTGAAAAGATTTTGTTTCTAGCCCAAAGGATGCCTGACAGCATCATTCAAGAGAGAAAGAAAAGGAAGCAGGGTCAAAAATCCCCACAACCTTTCCTTCCCATTACATCAGAGAAAGGGCTGAAACACTCCTAGCCCCTGGCATCTATATGCAAATTGTCTGGGAAAGGGTGAAATGAGGTGCTGAGTGTTCCTTTGGCCTTTAACATCAGAAGTAGTGGTAAAAAGAGTTCCCCAACAAAATGGGACAAATGTTAAAAAAAAATAAAAAATCATCAGTTAGCACCTGTTTCATCAACCTGTTTTTGTTGTCACAATACCTCATGGAACAAATATCTAACTTGCAGAAGAAATTGGCACAACTGATTATTGCGCCAAATGTAATTCAAACCGGTTCTTGCTCTTTTTTCTCCATCCTCATCTTTTTCAGCATGCTCCATGCCTTGTTTCTTAGTTATGAGAGCGTTGCTGTGACAGCGTGGTATAGTTACTACGGAGTTTTATTTTTAGAAAAGACAAAAAGATTGTTTTGGCAAAACAGCGTTTCCGTGTGGACAAGGCTTAAATCTTTGCCTTATTCTGACCAAATTAAATGCATTCCAAACAAGATTTACAAGTTAATTATACAATAAATTAAAAAAAAAGTATAAAGAGCAAGAGTGAAGCACTTAAAAGTGCATGTTTCAGGGATTGTTTTGGGTTTTTTGGCATCATGGAGGCAAATGTGAATAATTGTATGAGTGTCTTGATGTCAGCGTATGACTGCTTTAACATTGGATGTTATTCATGAGCACTGCGAACGCAGATAAACACACAGAGCATGATTAGGGGAAAAGCCTAGAATATTATTATGATCCAGAGGCGAGCGTATGACACAGTGACACACACTCAGCTGTGACGCAGGCGCTGACATCAGTCCAGCACTTCGTGTACTGGAAACAAAACACAGCAAGCAGAAAGGAAGGGAGGGGGGAGGGGGGATGGGGGGGGAGAAAATGGCAGCCCTCAGCCCTTTCCAGATCTTGAATAATTAAGCAGAGCTGAGCTGTTCACTGAGCCGATAACTGAAACTCTATTTTTAGTCATCATGTAGAACATTGGCTGGTCATGACTCCATGAAACATAAGAGGCAGAGCTCACGCAAGCCGACAGCCAAACGTGCGAACATACGGACGCTCGCACAGAAGCATATAGATGCACACGGAAACCTAATCTCCACCACCCCCAACATTAAACAGAAAATACACGCAAAGACACACCCTTCTGTGACGACAGATCCGTCTTTAGCTAAAACTCTAAAAGCCAAGCACAAAAAAAGAAATCCCTGGTTCCAAAGAAATAATGCTATGCTAAAAACCTTAATGATTCAGCTAAAAACAAAACTGTTGCCAAATAATGGGAGGAAATTTGATTTTAAAAGTTCATTTGAAGGAACTAAACTAAATTAGACGATGACAAATAAATGTTTAACTATTAATATAATAAATTTCATAAAGAAAAAAATATTGAGATGTTTGAAACTTTTTAAATCATATTTGAAATTCATGATATTCTCTGCAGTTGGTTTTGTATTTGGGTTTTATTTGTGGTTGAATCTGGGTGGTGAAATGTAATTTGTTGTCTTATTTTTAAGAAAATAGTAGGTCATATGAGATTCTTCTTCTACCTTCTCCTTTCTTACTCATGAATTGTAAGTAATTTTGTTAAGCTTTATTAGATTTTTGTGTCCGTGAATAAGTGAAATAAAGAAATAACATTTGTTTTAAATTATATTAATGAAGAATGGAATGAATATCTGTATCAGCGTCAGTTATCTGACAAAACAGGGAAGAAAATATCGATATATTGGTGAAAAAATGCAATGTGGGGGCTTCCTTTTAAATATCATTAAAGTTATTACAAATCAGCCATTCAGAAATAAAATGAAAGCTTTTTTTTTTTTCCAATTTCAAAATGGACTTCAAATCCTCTTATATTTATACCGAAATAGTCGCTGAAAATGTATCACTGGACCAGATTCATGCATTATTCAACACATTAAACTGTAACAGGTTACAAATCACCATGTTTTAAATATACTATGCATATGTACAGGACAGTATGAGTGCTGGTGAAGTAGATAGGCTTTTCCCTGAAGCCTGTACTGACCTGTATTTGTACTTTGTCCCACCACTGAATCCCCAAAGCTTCCTGGGTAAGAATCCTCTCCAGTAATGGATTGGTTTTTTATAAAGGCATTATATATATCTATATATACAGCGAGTTAGTGGGGTTTTCTGTTTCCTTTTTGGTCTATATGATTGCATTTGTCCTCTGCACTTCAGTAACTACCATATAAGCCGTGCTGTCATCTCGCGTCCCATCACGCTCACTGCTTTGAACTCTTCTTCAAGAGTTCAAGCAGGAATACAAAATGGGCAGCGTCGGGATAAAAGTGCCGTTATAAAAAGCGTGCATGTGTGTTTGTTTTTTTTTTTAAATGATGAAAAGCGAGCGTGTGTACGTGCGTTTGGAAAATCCAATCCAGGCCAGTGTTTGCACACGTCTTGGAAGTGGCGCACGCGAAATTTGCTTCTCCGTGACGTCATCGGCACGCTCCGTGACTCTCTCTCTGACAGGTGGGTCTTTGCATACCAAAGTTACCAACGGTTGACCGGGACTGATGTCAGTCGGAGCTGAACAACAAGGCAAATGAAAGGAATAAAAGCCGGTTCGAGTAAACAAGCTCTCACGACATTCAGGCTGATGACGCAGAGTTGCCGATGCATCATATGGGCGTTTGCATTATCAGCATGTTCAAATACGCATTTTTTTCCCTGTCTTGTTGTTGACACAGATCCAGAAGTGTGTGATTTAAATCACAGTTTGGTGTAGGTCATAGTAAATATAAATGTGCGCAAATACCCGCTTGAAATCTGCTTGGCTCTATCTGTTTTTTTTAATGACATCACGGGTAGAGGTTGTGGTTTCAGGCTAAATGTTACAGATTTAGAAGCTTAATTTGATATTATGTTAATTGGACCCGTAAGCTATATCCCTGACGACACAGATTTACACAAGGCCAGTTTAACTGTATTGTTTATGCACAATGAAACGCTCCGGCAGATGCAATAGCTGATACTCATAACCTTTTATGTGGATGTGCCCGGAGGGTGAACCGAGGGGGTGACATCACAGCCATGACTAAAGGAGAATGTAAACCGGTGCTGGGCTGAAAGAACACGTAACCATAACCGTATATATCAGGTACACCTGCTGCAGACTGGAGTTTGTTATGAGCTTTGGAGACACTTTTACAACGAGCTCAGTTATTCTCCGAGCATTGATTCACAACACGTGAAACACAAACCATCTTTTGTTCTGAGCTTCTATGTTCGATTCCAAAAAGGATTTTTTTTTAAAAAAGTAGGTCTGGAAGGTCAACATTCCTGGCAGCATCGTTGCTTGTTGGGTAACAAAACCTCCTGATCACAGAAACACCTACATCTTTCTTTCTTTGGTTGTCTTCCAGAGTTGCTGTGTCTTTTTTCATCGGTTACTCTAACTCTTTTTTTATTTTACGTTCAGCAGAGAAGAGAGTGAAACATGCTTTCACAGTTTAATGTTTAAGTGGGACTGCATTTGTTCTTGTTCTTAACCTCTGGCTTGAAAGTTGAAACCTTTAAAAACTTTATTTTATGATCAAAATAAAATGTGTCGTAGTTAATATATCGTTAGTCCCTAAAAACACTAAAGTGCCACATTTTCTGCATCTAACCTCTTTTGTAAACCATGCAACTTAAAAAAAAAAAGATCAACTTTGCAAGAAGAGATGAAAAGTAGGCCACAATCAGTCGCCCTGTTTCTCAGTTATATTACCACTTAGCTGTCAGAGCGCTGGATCTGACCTACTTCTGTTTGGCTGGCATCTGAGCTCGCCGCTGCAGGTTATACTGCGCTGCACTGATTCGCCTCTTATAAAACTAAAGCATCCCAGCTCAGCTTCCTGTTGGAGGCTGGGTTGCAGAAGAAAAGAAAAAAAAAAAAAAAAAAAAAAAAAAAGAGCCTGTGGGAATTCGTGTTCAGCTGTAGCGGCGTCCTCTGCGTGCAGTTGTGAGTGAAAATCCACCACTCAGCACTGGCCTCAGAACTGCTGCCTCCTTCTCTGCCTCATAATGACACACTCAGAGGATAATTTCTGTTTGTTTCTACCCAGTGCATTTCCTATAAATGTGGCTCCTGTGGCTCGCACTAACTTTGCAGCCCCTGGAGTGAAAATTGGTTGAGAAGGACCAAACTTTCCAACTATTTTTTTTACTTATTTTACAAATGTCAAAGGCTTGTCTTGGTATTTTGATTAAAAGTGAACGTTATGCTAACGTTAACCTAACTGTTCAACGAACACACTACCAGTTGTGGGAATCTCTAAGCACCTGACGATTTGATTACAGTTATCTAAAAACCTAAATGACTATGGCTTATTTTACATAAACAAACACTGATTTACGTATACATTTTCATGCCTGATAAAGAGTGGACAACAGGTCAACAAACCATTATTAATCACAGGCTGCGTACCAACAGTTAGCATAGATGCTGACGTAACATGAGGCTCTTTTTTAAGACGCCTCAGACCGGGCGTTAGATGCCTTCTGGGCGCCTCGGCGTGATTTCTGAACGGACCGAGGCGACGAAGCGAACCCCCACCCCTGTTGTGCCACGAAGCGAGAAGGTAAGTCAGCTTTACGGCTCGATGATGTGATGAAGTGATGACGTATGACGTATTCTCTGTGGACAGAGACACTGGTGTTTCAGCCGTTTCTGACCCATGATGGTTCCAGGGTTGATCCTGATCATCCTCTTATAATCCTTATCGCCAAAGAGTTACTTAGACTTTTTCACTGTTCTGAATATTGGTCAATCCAGTAAGTGCTGTCAAGCAAATCCCATGTACGCTGGCAAAAAGAAATTACCAGCTGCGGTCAATCATGATCACTAACAGAGCCTTGTCACGTTAAGACGTTCTACAACCGTCAGCACCACCTTTGAGCATGCATGCATAATTTTGGGTAAGAGAAAGTCCACAAATTCAAACTTGCGCCCCTCATTTTGCATTTAAAAATGATGGACGCTTCATGCTTTGACGTCAATCCACCCCGGAAAAATACCGGTTCAAGTAAACTATTTAAAGTCCAAAGTTTACATCACCTTCATGCCCATGACCGGCGTGTGACGATGTGAAACTTGATTTCTTAGAAACGTTGAATTCAAAAAGGACAACAAAGCATCAGCTTGTTTTCCCAGGTAGCCGAATTAAACAAGAGCTTTCCAGGCAGCTGCACGGCAAATATTCTGAGACAAAAAAGGGCTCACGAAAACAGGGTCTTGTCTTGATTTGTTCGTTATGTAACGCATGGCGCACCTTTCACTAAACTGTAAATAAGCTACTGCTTGAAAATCCAAAAACACGGTTCTTCTACCATTTCTGAACTAAACAGTAATTCACAGAATAAAATGTATATTTGCTGTTGCAAAGTGTATTTATTATGGGCTCCATCTGTTTGGTTGCATAGTGCACTGACACACATTTCATCTAAATTTGAAATTGTTTTGTGATTAATAAATAAAAGTACCTTATTTGGACTGGTCACTGTTAATGTTTTCGACAGGAAATAATCTTTACTATAACCTATAGGTTGGACATTCTGGCATGCTCTAAATTCATGACCGACGTGTGAAACTGTGCTGTATGTTACATGTATGTCGGGAACACTATGTCCCAGTTTGTTTGTGCCCTGCCGGAGTGTGTGCGTGTTTGTGCCTTTCACGCACAGGTGTTTATCCGGTGTCCTTTTCTTGGAGTATCTGTGTGGTCTTGTGTGTGTTACGGGAGTAGCGCGGCACCGAAAGAGCCGTTTGGGAACAATAGTGGCTTATTATTGGGAATCCCTTGTTTCCCCTTTCTCGGAACAAGCTGTCCTAGTTGTAACATGATCACTGTGACAACCGTAGCCATCACCGTGGCTACAGAGTTACAGGTAAACAAGGAGGAAGAGGAGGAGGACCAGCAGGGGGGGGAGGAGAGAAGCAGAGCTGAGAGAAAACAGGTAAACCCATTAAAATGAAGTAGCACAGAAGAGTGGGGAAGGAGGACAAAGGCACAGGCAGCACTTGACTAGAAGAGGGCTCGTCTATGAAGGTGATATTGTGCAGAAGTTACCTTTTGTCGCAGAGCTGCAGAAGGAGGAGAGGCGCAAGAAGAAAATCAGAACTGAAGTCCACAAGATGTACCCTGACACATAAAAAAAAGAAAATCTCATTTTATTTCATATTAAAAGAATCTTAGCTTCAAATAATTAGGGAAAAACATCGTGAGGGAAAGAAAAAAAGCACTATTGTTTACAATTTACATCCTCCAAAATCCTTCCTCCTGGTTCTGAATAGTTTCAGGGGAAATGTTCTTATATTACTGCTAATATTTCATATGAACAATCTTTTGAATGAAAGAGAAAGCAGAACAATTGAGCCCATTGATAAAATAACCTGAGGAGCACACGCTCATATTTCAGTCAATGATTTTTTTTTTGACATTTTATTGCGCTCTACATTCAAGATCCAACATAAAAAGCGATTTTTATTACTTCTTTTTTAATATCCCTAGAGTTAATGCGGAGAACATTTGGAGTAGCTGTAAAATATATTTTTTTGAATGGAGGAGAGATGGAGGCCACAGGAAGCAGCAGTGTTTGTCACCGATCCAGGTCCTTGGGGGGGGGGGTTATCCGTGACGTCCTGGCACTGCATCGGGGTCACACTGTTCCAGAGCTGGGGTTTTTTTTTTTACAAATTATTTTTCACAGGAGGTAGTAGGGCTGAGACGAGACAATGCTGAGTCACGATCCCGGCTACAATGCACAGGTGATCAGTATCCTCGAAAGGAGTGCGGTGGCGGGGAGGAGGGGTTGGTTTCGACAGTGGGTGGCTGCCAAAATAAAACGCCAAAATAAAACGCAATTCTGATCTACAAACAGGTACAGGTGTTTGGGTTTTTTCCTATAAACGGAAACTCACCTATTCGGGTTGAGAGAATAAATTATTACAAAAATTTTCAATCAAAATCCACATTGGATGGATTTGTGTTGTCAGCACATTATTTTAAACAACCAAGACTTTGTTTAATAGTTCCTCGTCAGCTTAAAGGGATAGTTCAGATCTACTGAAGTGGGTTTCTGTGGAAATATTATTTACAATTAATTCAACCGAGGGAACAGCCTGAAGAAACAGATTAGTTCAGACCAGAGAGGGAATCTTTACAATGTTATTAATTTCACATTACACGGTTAAATGAGCAGAAATATCCTGATATTCTTTATGGAAGAGCTACGGTTGTGCTTGTAAATAACCATGGGGCGTAAAGGTTTACATGAACCACTATTAAATTCCTGAAACTGGAGTTGGCCCGTCAGAATGGTCGGAATTAAACTCATTTCTCCAAATCGAAGTCGTTCAAAGAGCGATCTTCAACAGGAAACAGAACCCCATTTCTAATTACCGTATTTTCCGGACTATAAGGCGCACTTAAAAGCCTTAAATTTTCTCAAATAATGACAGTGCGCCTTATATATGTAAGAGGTCGTGATGTTTTTACGACTTTGGTAAACTACAAAGCTGCACCGCTTGCAGCATTAAGGCTCAGTTATAGTCGCGCTTTGTAGCGTCGGTGGAGTTTTGAACCCTTTGATTATCTTTGTCTTTCATCGAGGGATCATATAAATGCTGATACAGGCGAACCAGCTCCGCTAGAGCATTGAAATCCTCCATTCTGAATGAAGCGCGTCGCACGCAGTCCGCGCAAAGTTACAAAAATTGGGAGGTGCGCCTTATAGTCCGGTGAACTTTAAATATGACAAAAGTTTGAAAATGGACCATTTATTGACAGCGTGTCTTATAATCCAGTGCGCCCTATAGTGCTTAAAACACGGTATGTCAATTTTTTGCCATTTTATACACCTTAAATAAAGAAACATACAAGTTTTTATTATTTTAAACCTCAAAAAACTGCATGTCATGCTCTTTATTTTGCCTTAAACTCCTTAAAATCTGCTCTTAATATGCACTCAAGGTCATTTTTTTTTTGTGCGTTGGGGGGGGGCTTTTCCAAAAAGAAAAAACTGTTGGATTGGGAATGTACCCAGACCAGTCCTGCTTATCCATGATGCAAAACGCATAGTTTTTTTATTTTGTTGAAAAAAAAAAAAAGTGAGAAAATCGTTAAAATCTCCCTTTTATTCGCCGTTATCGCAGGCTTTTCATGAATCGCACCCCGTTAAATCCGCATGCTTGGCTTTCCGAAACAGAAGGATATTTCAGATATGGTTCCCTCCTCTCTTCCCACAGATTCCCATGGTCCTCCCGTATATTCTCAGGCTGAACGGGTGGTGAAAGTTCAGCCCAGTGGTCTACTGTATGCGGTCGGGTGAGAAGCTTGGAGGTGGGGCAGAAATGAATGGGTAGTGTCCCCACACAGTGGTAGTTTTCTCCCCTATAAGCACAGCTCCCATACATTCCTGGTAGAATGAGGGGAGCTAAGCTCGGCTTGAAGTGGCTGTCACATACCTGTGGCCAACACGTGCCCTTTAATCATAGCCATCCTGAAGCCGTGCCAGGTTCTGTGACAGATCGGGTGGGAGGACGGATGCACAACTATTCTCACAGTTTGTTATTGAAGTCCTGCTTGTGTAAACTGTGATATTCTACAATACAGATGAATTTCAGGGTTGAACGAAGGACACAGTCAAACCGTTTTCACTGTTGCGTCATAATCTTTCAGTGTGTGGATCTTTTGGTTGGATTATAGTCGAATAAAACCTAAAATTAATTAGAAAGAACTGGACATTTAACAGGGCTGGCCATAAATCTTTATTCTTGTTTGAGAATGATTTATTATGGAAGTGCTTTTAGAATATTTGACTTCTTTGCCTTACTAAGGTCATAATTCTTTAAAAAGTCATTGCTTTCGGACCACAGGGGACCATTTCACAGCCCTTATAACCTTCTTTTTGTTTTCTCCCTGCTGGTGCTGTGGTCCGACTCCATGTCTTTTAGGTCTTTTTAGCTCTTGCTTCAGAGTAGGTGCTTTTCTTAGCTTAATAGAGACTCCACAGAGATGTGATTGGTCGGTACATAAACATATGTTGATTCCCAGTGCTAAAGTAGACGCTATCTGTCACCGTCGTCTCTCATGTCAGGCTATTCTTTGTCATAAGAATCTTGGCTTCTATATCTCCTTCTGAATGTTTGTAGTAGGGCTGCTGCAATTATTATTATTATTATCAGTCAAGTTCAAGCTACATTTTCACTTTCAAACTATCCCGATTAAAAAGCAGAGTCCACGGCTACAGCAGTGTTGAGTCGGTTTTAAACGTTTTAAAAGGTCGAAGGAGTCTGAAGTATGGACGTACTTGAACATAGTTGACAATAAAAAGGTCATTTTTTACATTCTAAAAGGTTTTATTTGGTTAAAGAGCAGCAGCGGCATATGAGGTTAGGTCGTCTGATACGATTTTCACTGAATGAATGTTGGAGGAAACGTTCAGACTAGAATCGGGACTTGTGTTCGCTGCGCCGGACTGCTGTTGGGTCAAGTTTTTGGTCCCAGATGGAGATCTGATTCCCCTGAACTTGTTTTACAACCACAATATTTGAAATAAAATGCTTAAAGGAAAGATGTAAATCTTTTTTTTTTCTTGTCCTTTGCAGCAGAGAAAACATCCTGGTGGCTGGAGAAACGTCTCAACGCACAAGTTCTTATCTTATCAGCTAAATAAATAACATTTAAATCTGACATATTCATTTACAGCGCAAACTATTAACAAATACAACTCATACATATGATTTTAAAAGTGTAGCTAAGTTAAAAGAACATTTGTCAGAGCTACAGTTCTTATTATTCCATCTTAAAAAGTTGTATTTGTTTCTCTCCACAGTTTGCTGCAGTTCACACCAAGCTAAACATTCAGGCTTTTTAAATACATAAATAAGAGTTTGTTGTATTTATTAGTCATGCTGGATTTGGTGATTTAAATCTATATTTTACAACTTTAATTCACAAGTCTTTCTTTGCATTGTGTTTTGTGGTAAACTGTAAATGCAAAAGCGGACTGTTAAAAAAAAAAAGAGCTGAAACTAAGGATTTGAAAGACTTTTTTTGTAAGAGTTTTTTTCTAAAGCTTATTAGATGCCACAGCCATCTTGAATTGAAACAGTAATTCAGCTGTAGGATGAACGTCCGGTGATTCACGAGATATTTGGCTAACAAGCAGATGCACAGAGGTGGATGTGCACACAGATTTATTTGATCGCTCACCTTTCATTGGGGGGGGGTTACAAAAGAGCATCACAAATACCACCTACAGAAACTGAAATGAATTAAACGCACAGACCACGGCTAACCAAACGCTGGCCCTCCTACTGTTTGTTTAGAAAAACTCTAGCCTTTGAGCAAACTTTGCTGGTGATCCCTGCTTTATGGGCTTATGGTTGAATCATTTGGGAAGGCAGGTGTTGGGAATCAGGTGACTGGGAATGGTGAAAAAACTGGATTTAGGGCCGGGCAGATGGTGCATGCAGGACGTGAAGTGACAGGAGAGTTAGAGAATAAGAAAAACTGTAGGATTTGTTCGAATACAGTGAGTTTGGGGCTGAAAACAGATTCCTTCTGATGCAAACTGAGCTAATAAGAGCTGTGACAACAAGCTAAAACAATGATCTGGGAGTCGAAAGTGATTGAGCAGCTGATTTACAGACGCCGTATCCAAGACAGGCACTTTCTCCGACAAGAACGTTTTGATAGCAACAAGAGCCGTGTTGATCCAGAGTTTGTGGGAAGTGTCGTTATAAAAAGCCCCTCAGAACTGTCAACCATGAGAGCACCAGGCGGTGATTCTCCACCTGTTTGTTGGAGGTTCATGGGAAGCTGGAGCCAGAGCAATGCCCATCACACAACTCCCCATCACTGCGCCGCACTTGACCTGAATGTTTGGCTGAAACCTGAGGAAGTGAAACTTTCCCATAACAGACAAAGGCAAGAATCTAACCACTGAGCGGCGATGCCTGCTGACTGGAATAACAAATTTATCTTTCTGTTCACACCCGTTGGAAAGCATGAGTTCCCTCACACAACAATCCTGAATTCATAAGTCTAGAGCTGAAGTACAGACCTTGACATTTGACCCCGTGACCTTGCAATCAATAGAGATCATCTCTGACAGTTTAACATTCCTACGGATGGACAAACAGCACCGTACCATAACACGACCCATCTTATGATAGGTGTATTAAAATATTCCAGATTTCTTTTGGTTTACTGGACATTATTCAACCAACCTGCTGTTTTTTTTCCCCTCAAATATGGAATATAAGAACAATTTGTTTCCATATAACTTTATAGAAATGTTTTGTTTTCCGTCAAACAATAAACTGGAAATTCAGAACAATTCTTTCTTTGTGACAAACTGTTTAAAGGTACTATTTGCAAAGTCATATAAATGGAAGAGCCGTTTGGGACTGAGAAATCCGACCATTTAATGTATTTGTAAGTTACGGAAAATTTACTGTGAATTTCTGTGGAAAGTTAAAGCTGGGGAATTTTGGAAACTCTCTCAACTGATCTGAAACAATCCAACAAAGCCGTGCAGCTTTTTTTTTTTTTTTTTTAGCTCCTTTCTGATATTTTTACTTGAGCATTTTATATGAAAACATAAACATAAATGTTGGGATATAATCAAAGAAATGCATCTTCCATCTAGTCTTAGTTTTGGACTTTAAGTCTGTTTATTCAGCTGTCACTATTCTGCATTAACAACATACTATTTACCAACAATATCACCAAAGCTTCACTTTATGTAGTCCACGGGCTCAAATGTGTAGCTTTAATAGTCCTGTGATAAATATTTTATGTTAAAATATATTTTCCCCAACTATATTTATGCTCCGTTTAGTGCCAGCCTTCAATATTTTATTTTCCAGGTTTCAAGTTTATTCCAGTGTTTAGTCCCATAAATTCACAGAATTCTGCTAACTTAGTATTGTTGTGTATTTAAGCTCAGATTTGTTGTGTAAAGTAAGCAGTTGGGAGAGTTTTTTTATGCCAGATAACCAAATGATATTAAGTTATTTATGAATAACACGCCTTGGGGTCACCCAGGAGGAGCTGGAGAGTGTCGCTGGGGAGACGGGGGGTCTGGGGTTTCCTGTTGCTTCTTCGACCCGACAATGAATAAGCAGCAGGACGATGGATGGGGAACAATTGGAGGGACTGACTGAGCAGAAAAGAGCTGATGAATTTTCATGAACAGGTCTTAATGACGAAGTAGAGGAACAAAAAGTACCACAAACAACTAAGAAAACATTTAAATGCGCAGCCTAAAGCTGTGTTCTGACTCCAGGCAAATCAGCTTTGTCTGTCAAATCTGATCTTAAAGACAGTCTGTCTGCGTTGTGATTTGCAAGTGATGAGATTTGTTTATCTAAATATTGCAAATTTGCATGTCTTGCAATGATAATGACGTGAGAATCAGAATCCATAGCTACCTTCAGACCAAACTGTTCAAACAACTCTAAGAGTTTTATGAGAAGAGGAGCTCCCTGAAGGCACTCACACCCAGGAGCACAGAGATTCGAGGAAATCAAATCGTAATTTCTCTGTTGAGCACGGGCTGTGCTTTGTTTAAAGTTCTAAGTAGAAAGCATCAACAAGAGTTCTTTATATGACTTTCTACTGATGCTCACAAGCTCATTCCTTCAACCAATTACCACAAATCTACGTCCGGACCAATCACAAAACTCTTACTTAGAAGCAAAAAGGATAAAAAAGTTGTATGAACTAAAGCTGGCTGTGAGAACACAAAAAGACTAAGGATCGTAAAGACTGTTAGTCCCACTATGAGTGGAAATAGGAGCTTGTGTGTTTGCTTTCGCACCACTCAGGGAACGTTGTGATTGTGTAAAAGTTGTCTGACAAACAGTGCAGCTACTTCACCTCGTGCAACAACAACAACTGAATACAGAGTCATCCGAGCTGTGGTTGATGTTTGTCTTTGCATTAATGATTACTGTGGAGTTTTAAATGTGATGCAAAGATGAAGAAGAAGATCTATGAGGTGAGTAGCCAGGAAAGATCAGTCAATGCTGTGATGCACATCTTCAGAGGAGGAGTATATCCTCCATCCTGGTGGTGTCCAATCCTGGTCCTGGAGGACTACCGTCCTGCAGGTTTTAGATGTTTCTCTGCTCTTCAGCAGGTCTTCAAGTTCTGCAGAAGCCTGGTAATCCCTCAGTCATTCAAATTGGATGTGTTAAAGCAGAGAAACAACTAAAACATGCAGGATAGTGGCCCTCCAGGACCACTGCTCTAATTGTTGAGCATAGCTTAATTTATGAAGCTTTCACTGGAGTACCTTTCGTTTTACAAACATCTGATTATTTGCGTGTAGTGGTTTACGAATACAATGCTCCTGGGAAAGTGTGTCTTACCAGTTCTAGCAGGCAGAAGTGAGCCGACACAGTTGCTGCAGGCAGCGGCTGGACGCGATGAACCGCAGTCCTCTACAGCCGGGCTCAAGCTCCTCGAAGCCAACAGCACCGAACCTCTCTCTGTAGAGAGAAATTAATATGCGTTATTTTGCGACTCGTGGCAGCCTCTGTTAGCACTTTCATGTGCTCCCCGACCCGAGTGACTCCAACATCCGAGCTGCTGCGACCTTCCCGCTGACGTCCTCTTTAGGAGGCAGTTTTCCATCTTGCGAGTGATGTAATAAATAATGCCAACACAGTTATTAAAAGATGCGGGTGCTGGAAAGCTTTAATTTTGCTTAACCAATCAACCTACACTTATGCAAGGACCCGTCACATCCCTTAATATCACACCAGTAGTCCCTACTGAGCTAAGAAAGCATCTATGGAAAAGCAGGAGCTAAAACAGACCTAATAAATGTAGTTATAAGGACCACAAATAGCTATACTACTTCCAGGGCAAAAACAAAAACTGTGAACTAGCCCTCTGTGGTCCGAAAGTCCTAAAAACTGCTTCTTATGGTTATAAGAACTATCAAAAGGTTCCTACATTCACTAAGCACCTGCTGGTAATTCTGTACCCTAAGGTTTTTTTTTTGTTTTGTTTTTTTACATTGATAAAAACACATAAATAAAAACACTTAAATCTGCTAACATTTAGTGTTTGAGTATAATGGGAATATTATTATTTAGTATTATCAAATGACTTTTCAGAAGTCAACACATATACCAGCTCTGACGGTTCTGCATTGCTTGTACAATACCACCTGCATGCTTATTTTTGTCGACCACGCTGCATTCAGAGCTGTAAATATGTTAAAATGAACATTTTCTTTGCAGAGAAGTCTCCCAACCAAACCGTGTTACACTGAAGTTATCAGCAAAGACCTGCGTTATCACCCAAGTCAAATGAAAGAACTTAAATTATGAAGTACAGAAAAAAACGTCGGACCAGTTCTGGAGCAGAGTCAGCACAAAGAGTTTGATTAAATGACATGTATTGTAAGAATGTGAATGCTGAACAACCTTTCAACAGCAACATGAGGTACAGTACCACGTCACTGAAATAAATGACCAACAAAAAATTTAAATATAGGCTCAGAATAAAGGGTTATGAAAAAAACGGGGATTTTAGTCAGTCTGCATGGTGGAAAACCACAACAAGAAGACAAGAAGTTTTCATTTTAAGTTCCTATCCTCCCCCTGGGGTAATGCAGGAGTGCAGTATGTGTGTGTGTGTGTGTGTGTGGTGGTGGTGGTGGGGGTGTTTACAACTTGTGACCTGTCCAGGGTCCACAATGACCACTGGAGATGGGCGCCAGCTCCCTCATATCTAGGGTTGGGCATTGAGTCTCGAGGACTGATTGGAGCCAGAACTAATATTCCGATTCTCCCGGAATCGTTCAACTTTATAAATTTTGATTCCTAGTTTCGATACCAGGAAGAAGAAGCTGCCGGAAACCAACAGATCTTCAGGAAGTGTAAGCACAACCGTAGACAGCGTGCGGCTGCAAATGAAGGTGTGGCTCAAGGCTCATAGACACTTCACCGTAACGCCCCAGAGAAAGATGTTTTGCCTATTAAAAGAATCGGAATCGAGAATCACTCGGAACAGGAATTGAAACGAGGAACCGGAATCATTCAAACTCAAAACGATGCCCAGCCCTGCCTGCAACCCTGAAAGAATAAAAGCGG
The DNA here is from genome assembly GCF_001649575.2 of Kryptolebias marmoratus. NCBI lineage: Eukaryota > Metazoa > Chordata > Actinopteri > Cyprinodontiformes > Rivulidae > Kryptolebias > Kryptolebias marmoratus. The sequence goes on along the minus strand of NC_051447.1, from coordinate 16,480,824 downwards.
GTAAAAGAAAACAGATGAAAGAATCGTATAATTACTTCACAACCTTCTGAATCATAATTGAATCGTAAAGTGACTAAAGGTTCCCAGATTCCCACCCCTACAGTTAAATGGTCTAAGTCCTACCAGCCATCACAGCCTTCCAGAGCAGATCAGAGTCCTTTAAAACCACAAACGGGCATCTTGAATCCTGGTGTAGGTTCGCCATCCTTGGCTGGAGTCGAATAATGCACATCCAGGTTGAACTGCAGGAATTAGGGAAAAAGAAATCCTGACCTGTGCAGATAAGCAGATCACATTTTCTTCCATAAAGCATCAAAATCACAACCTTACACATCTACATTAAACAACACATCAATAAACTATGAATCTTTAAACATTAATGTAGAGATATTTTTTAAAAAGGAACACAATACAGGAGAGTCTGGAGACCTCTAATTGGTAATAAGAGGAAACAAATTACCATAAATCCTAATTGGATCCCACCCAGTGTAAAAAAATGCTCATAACCTGTTGCTTAATGCCTCACACCATAAGCATTCATTTACCTCGACACTGTTTTTTTCTTAAACCTTAAACACCATTTACATGACGAGAATTAGCTCTCAGAGCTACAGTTAGCAGAGCTAGCTTAACTAGCAGCGTTAGCCGTTAGCATCTCACTCCGGACGGTTTTGTGTTTTTCTTCTCCTCACATATTTAACTAAACTCACCTAAAAACAGCAACAACAGAAGCTTAATCCGAAAGCCAAGGTTTCCCAATGATTTAACCGGTAGAGTTTCACAGCTGAAACTCCACAGGAAGCAGTAAATTCACAGTTTTACTGTTTCTTGGTCCTTTTCTCGAATATGATGCGTACTTCACGGCACGCTCGGAAAAAGCGAAACTTCCTCCAACAACGTCTTAACAACTAATGACCATAAAACAAGCAGAAAAATACACTGAAATGCACATTTTGAACACAGCAATGTAACTTTGACATTTTAAAAACACAAACGTGTTCTACACGTGTAAAACTGTTTTAAAAGGGATAAATAATTATAATAGTTTTACACTTAAACTACACAAATAGTCAATGTTACCTGTTTAAAGTCTTAACTTAGCAGGTAACTTTGGGTATTTATCACAGCAGCAATAATGTTTTTGCTCATGTTTGTTTTAGGTGTGCATCAGTTCGTTCATTTGGAGCGTTAGCAAAATATCTCACAAACCACTGGACGGATTTTATTGAAATTCCCATAAAAAAACTCATTGGATGCACTTGTGTGAGTAATTTTTGCATTCAGCTCCATTCAAGATGGTTGCCACAGCCAAGCAAAGTGACTATAACTGGATCAGTTTGACAGATATTGAGCTAACATTTGGTGTGGTAGTAGCCGAGAGTCACCCTTATCGACTCATTTCTCAACATAAGATGATCTTAGTCCAAAATGTTGAAATTTAATTAAAAAAAAGGAATTGTTGACGGTTTTTATCCATGCTTTTGTATGCCATAAACACCTCGTGTCATTTTCACTCAGAGGAATTGTATGTGTCAAATAAAAACTTGCTATAAATGAAATTTGCTGCATGTTTGAATATCATGATTCATGTTATTGCGTCTCTTCAGTATTGCAGAGTGCCAGGCTGGCTTCTCTGGAGGCCTCCGGCTCTGTTACCCCCGAGCCGAGCCTCCGAGGGGACTTTCCACTGCTCTGACTCGGAGCTGATTAAAAGCTGCAGCAGGGCCAGAGAAGGAGAACCTGGCCACCCGGCTGGTGGGAACCTGCTGCCATCACCGTGAAGGAACTCATTGTTCTCGGCTAACAGGACACGGTGTAAACATACGAGCAGGGGTGTGTGTGTGTGTGTGTGTGTGTGNTTCACCCCCTCGTAACCACAGGAACGGGATAAACAGCTCTTAATTGGCCGGCAGCAGTTTAATGCACTTCCTGTCGGGGGGTGTTCAGCAGAGGCTTTCACACAGACGGGCGAAACACACACGCAACTGTCTCAGAACGGGAGACGCACACAAGCAGGATTCTGAGATGAAACAGAAACCGGGACACAAAAGCCCCAGTCAGGTCTGCGCTCTCGGATCCTGTTGCCAAGCTCCCAAACAAACAACAACAACAACAAACCTCAGCAGGTGAAGCAGGATGACTGCAAACGTCCATCAAGTCCAGCTAGAAAAAGTCCTTTTTTCTGTGAAAATAACAGCCTGAGAGCTGAATGACTGAAGATGTGTGATGAAGCTGAAACTAAGTTCTCAAAGCTAAAAGAAGCAGAACAGAGGCTAAAAGCTAAATCAGGAAAAATGCTACCTAAGTGCAGAAAAACACTAGCTAAATGGTAAAGCTAGGCAAATGCTAACTAAAACCGGAAAGAAGCAAAAGACTAGCTAAAAGGTAAAAGAAGCAAAACACGAGCTAAAAGCAGCAAAATGCTAGTTAAAAGCTGAAGCAGCAAAAGACTACCTAAAAGGAGCAAAATGCTAGAAGGGTAAAACTAGCCAATGGTACCTTAAAGCTAAGTGCAGAAAAATACTAGCTAAAAGGCAAAAGCCCCAAAGGACTAGCTAAAAGTGGGAAAAGGATAGCTAAAAGGTAAAATAAAGCAAAACACTAGCTAGAAGTATTAACAGGGTAGCTGAAAGCTAAAAGTAGCAAAAGAAGACAAAAATAGAGCAACTTTTACGTTTGAATGGATTATTTCTAAAGTGAAAGATTTTTTTTTTTTTTTTACAAACACCAAAAGTAACAGCCAGAATGTCCTAAATGAGCTGAAGATTTTGATATTTGAACGGTTAAAACAGCTGAAAGTATCCAACATGGGATGGAAGGAAAGACAAAGAATTCAGAAAAACCGGTCAGCTTCAGTGTGAAGCGCTAGGAGCTAGGAGCTAGGAGCAAGGAGTGAGGAGTGAGGAGCTAGGAGCTAAGAGTGAGGAGCTAAGAGCGAGAAGTGAGGAGCTAGGAGTGAGGAGCTAGGAACGAGGAGCTAGGAGCTAGGAGTGAGGAGCTAGGAACGAGGAGCTAGGAGCTAGGAGTGAGGAGCTAGGAACGAGGAGCTAGGAGGTAGATGTGAGGAGCTAGTAGTGTGGAGCTAGGAGCTAGCATTGAGGAGCTAGCAGTTAGGAGCTAGGAGCGAGAAGCAAGGAGTTATGAGCTAGGAGCTAGCAGTGAGGAGCTAGGAGTTAGGAGCTAGGAGTGAGGAGCTAGGAGCTAGGAGTGGTAGTCCAGAAGAGAAACAGAAACCAAAAGGAGATGAAGGACTGGAAGAGATGAAAGCTTCTTTATGAATGTGTGCAGTTAGAAAAGAAGATCGGCATCTTAATGGTGCAGATATATTTTTTTTTTTTACAAGCTGGTAATGTGATCAAAAGAACCATTGACCTGGTGCTTGTTTTGCCCTGCGGCTGTTATCTGTTTCTCTGGCTTGATGAGAGGAGGCTTTCCTGTCAACGAAACAAGACGCTACCTCCAAAAATATTTGTCCGAAAAGCGGCACGCCTTGTTGTTTCAGGCCGTAAGACGAGTCATCGAGTCCACATTCCTGCAGAAATGAACGATATTCAGACACGGTGGTGATCAGCAAAAGGAACACCTGCTAAGACAAGTTTTAATGAGAATTCCTGGAACCATTTTGAAAATATTACACTGGAAGTTGTTTTAATTTAAGGCCCAACAATCCTTGAAGGAATGCACATCACTCGCCAAATTTTAAGTTTTAAACTAAAATCATTTTATGATGAGAAATGATGGAGCTCAGTCTTGAAAATGACGTTATGCTCAATCGAATTCTTGCATTTTAGTTTAATGTGGCGGCCATCTTGAATCCGGTTGACCCCTAGAGTTAATCAGGTGTAGATGAGTCGACTTTACATTTGCAGTTTTGTGTCACGGCATGCAAGACTTCAGATTTTTTTCTAAAGTAACACAGCTGAAAAGAATGTCAGCTGACCTGCTGATACAGAGCAGCATCCATCCATCCATCCTATGTGCCGGGTTGCGGGGAGCTGGTACCTGTCCCCAGCAGTCATTGTGCCACATAACAACAAGTATAGAGCCATCCTGAGCTGCTTCATGCTTACATACTATATTTACAGGTCCATGAATGCATCACGCTTTCAAAGCCACGCCGTGAACCTGAAACGACCCCGTCCTAATTCAAAGGGTCAGGCCCATGAACACGAACTCACAGAGTAGCGTGAAGTGTAGTATCACCACCATCGTCTTAGCCGCGGCGCGGCGTCATGCTGCCTGTGTGGGTGCCACCCACCCACCCACCCATCTGTGGCCCTCGAGCCCAGAGTCCATCTGGCGTCTTCCACTGGTGTCTGTCGACTTCCCACCTATCACGGACGCCGCTGACAGCCTCCACGTGCCAGGATACAATCTGAACCAGAAAAAAAAACATTAAAAGGCTCTGAATTAGTGAAGCACATTCACAAAAATCCGTCAACCATTAACCTGAGCGTCATCCTCAGAGTCGACACAACATGGCTGTTTGAACAAATATTCTGGGAGATTACGCAGGTTTTTACTGCTTTCATGTGTGTAGGTTAAAAGCAGCAGTGCATTACTTTAGCTTTACATAAACAGGAGGAAACATGTCGCCTTGATCTCTCTCTCTTTGAGCTACACACTTCCAAGCTCTATCCGTGTGCTTTTTAAACATACATGTGATGTAATAAACTGTGGTGTGTGTCTGTTTTCTGATGGACATGATAGTGTTTTATTACAGCACTTCCTGAAAGACTTATTGACAGTTAAGACTGTTTATACACTGAAGAATTTGGTGATAAAGTGCATTAATAACTAGCAAACCTTTCTGTAACGTCCTTCTGAATCGTCAAACTGGATCCAGCTGAAGGTCTGGCACGTCTTGAAGAAACGCATGTCGATTTAACCGGAGGTCACAGGCGATGCGTTAACTCTCAGAGTATGTGGCGAGGAGGACTCTCAGCTACTACCACACCAAGCCCGAGCTCAGTACCTGTAAAACTGACCGAGTCATCGCCGTTTTCGTGGCAGCCATCTTGGAATGGTGACTTCGAAAGACAGTTGTAGTTGTAACAGTTGTAGATATTTGTCTCCTGAAGCCCATTTAAATCTAAAAACGTTTGGTTCGACAGCAAGAATATGATATGACTTTTAGTATTTGTACTTTTTGAATTATTTAACTTTATTTACAAATGAGATCTCTGCAGTTCCTTCAAAAACGCTGCTCTCTGAACACTTCTTCTGCTGCTTTTAGCTGCCTTCCTGTTAAGTTTAGCTTAACTGTAGCCGTCAGCTGTTGTGTCGCTAATTGTAACTGTTGCTAAAATTTAGCTTTTAGCCACTGTAGAGTCTCAGTCATCTGGGGCAAATCCAACGAGCTGCTAACATCTAACTTGCATTTAAATGCAGAAAGGCTGTCTGTTGTCTCAGTCAGGAGCGAACAATCCTTTGACAGATTTCGCAGAACGAAGAACCGAGTTCCTCGAAGGATTTTTTTAACACCTGAACATTCCTTCAGTGAGATCTGATGACACGACATCCCGGAACCTCAGCCATCCTTCCTCGATTACGATAAAAGACTTTTTGTCTGAGTGCGTCTGAACGCAGCCCTCAGAGGATTTCCAACTCTGGAACATCTCTCTTCTTCTGGAAACTTTATTATTTCAACAGAAACAAACAAACAGAACATAAATATTTTTTACTTGCGCACATTTTCCTGTTTTGTTTCAGGCTGAGCTACTTTTTTGTTGCGGCACAGTTTTTCTACAGTTTACAATCATTCGTTTTAGGTAACTTTTCAAGCATTTATGGTCATTCCCATATGTGGCTCGCAGTTTTCCCTCAGGCCTGGTCAGTGACGAAAACTAACATGGCTTAAATATCTATATATTGGACTATTAATAGAGAAATTCTGTAGGTTGACCACGCTCAGTTTTAATTGAAGACCACCGCACTAACCCTTCTTGGAAATAAAAATAAATAAATCGTGCATCTTGGACACAAATTATTCAAATATCCCCGTCGCCATGATGAAAGTGGCAGCGACTAATGAAGATAACCAGCCCCTGGGATCAGACTTCAGCTGACGGAGACGACGCCGTGGCATCCATCCTGATTTATTTAATGAGGATTTCACGGTGAGAGCGGGCGACGACTCGCTGCAGCCTGCAGTTCTGAGCAGAGGGGATCGTAATGAAGACAAGTTGGCGGCCATTTGCATGTCAAAAAGCCCTGAGACACGAAGACAATTGAGGATTACCGCAGATGCATACAGAAACACAGATGTTAACGCACCGAGTCTGACACTAGTGATCATTTATAGCTCCGCTGTATCGCAGGGTGGTGCACGAGCGGATGGGAGAAATGTCATTGGGATGGGATTAAAAGAGGCGTTTCCCGCTGTAGAAAACCTGCCGTTTCCATACATCTTTAAAGTTTAAAGTTCCATGTTTCTATTGAGTTTTGATGACAAATTTTCATGGTTAACTTGCAACTTTGAGGAGCCCTGAAACTGGAAGAGCAGCAGCTACCAGGGGAGGAACGCCGGAGGGCTAACTTATCCTGCCTGGTTTATAAACCCGAATGTATTTATTCCAAGTGGGAATTAAAAAGAAAAAGATAAAAACTTTTTTTCTATACATACAAATCAATCACTTGATCAAGAATTCGATGTCTGAGAAGATTTAAGGATCAGCTGTCTTCTTCTCCACTCCCGCTGAATCCGAAGCAGACAGTCGCTGAGGCTTCTGGGAGATCGCTTCCTTAAAGTAGGACAGCGGTGTCCGATCCTGGTCCTGCACGTTCTTGTCGTGTCCCTGCTCCTCAGCAGGTCTTCAGGTTCTGCAGAAGCCCAGTTGTCAGGTGTGTCCCAGCAGAAACAGCTAAAGCGTGCAGGACAGCGGGTCCTCCGGGACCAGGACTGGACACCACTGAAGCAGGGAGTCCATGTTTGACATTAGAGACATCATCCATTGGGTCGTTGGTGGTGGGGGGTGTAGAGGGTCACAAACGAGACAAACGACCATCAGACCGCCAACCATTCACATTGTCTCACACCTCGGGACAATTTAGAGTTACCAATGAACCCAGCTGCGGGAGGAAACCGGAGCATCCCGTGACCTTTCTTGTTGGGAGGCGGCAGCGCCAACCGCTGCACCACCCCATCAGACATCAGCGTGGAGGTACAAACAAATCAACGGCGCCGACTCACCAGAGGGGGCAGCACGTCCCAAGAAAACAAACGAGCCACCTTCGCTCCTGCTTCCTGGAAACACGTCTCACACGCCGCAGCCGCTGCCAGCAGCAGCATCCTGCTACTCTCGGCCTTCCTGATGACGCCCGTTTCGTTGCGCAGCAGATCGGCAAAGCAGGAGGCCTGAAATGGAAAAGCAATTAGTTCTATATTTTTCTTTCCCACTGTTGTGGCAGCAGCCCTCCTCCTCCTCCTCCTCCTCCTCCTCCTCTCCAGCAGACACATCTGGCTCTTATTAGCCCCTCTGGTTGTCATGCAGCTAATGGCTCCTGGGATGTTTGTCTTCGGCCACATCAACAGCCGCGTCACGTTGCAGAAACGAACCATCTTTAGAGGAATTATCCTCCTCTTGCTTCCTCAATGGGGGTTTGGTTAGACAATTAAAGGAATGCATATCGCCCGCCACAGCTTCGAGATCTCATGTGGAGAAACGATGGAGCCACAGCAAACCTTGTGAGATCTGTTAGTGCTCGAGAATGACTCTCAGCTACTATCACGCCAAGTTTTAGCTCAATATCTATAAAAAATTAAGTTATAGTGGTGTTTGTGTTTGTTAGTTATTTATTCGTGGCAGCCATCTTGAATTGGGTCAGCTCCGTGTCCATTTTAATGATAATTTTCTTTATAAAGCTTTGTGAAAATCCTTATTGGTTGATGAGATATTTCGCTAACAGACTCAAATAAAATGATCGAGACAGCAGACTTGTATCTGTACATAAAAACGGGTGTTTAATTGAAACTTCTGTATCAAAAAATAGCAATATCCATCCTTCACAGCCACAAGTCACACAGCTAAAGTGAAATGTCTCCAATAAGAGGCTATGTGACGACTAGAAAAACTCTTCCATCTGTTTTATTTTTCCCCGAACGAACACAAACCAGATTTATTACTCCGATACGTCACCTTTTCAACATAACCAACACTTTGTTTTTTCCCTCTTCTCTAAATTAAATAACATTCAAAATGCTTTTTTGTTTTCCAAATTTAAGTAAACGTTTTATTCTGCGTTACAACTGCTTCAGTGCATCCTCCACATCTCAGAAAAAAAAAAATGTATGAAAATGTAAAAAATAAGTTATAGGAATGCAAACCAAAAGGCCAAGTGTAGGGGGGAGAGAGGGGCACAAATTTGTAGGGGAAGATTCTTGTTTGTTTTTAAGCAAAAAAAAAAGAGACAATAAATAAAAATAAATAGCCACAGAGTGTGGAATGTCTACATGTTTATGAATAAATTAAATGCAAACGGGAGAGGGGGAAAATTTACACACAAAAAAGAGAAAAATAAAATAAAAACACGCTGTACAATATCTGTAGAAAACAAAAATCAAATCTATGAATATTGCATTGATTGTGCATCTACACCCCAGACCCTAAGGNCGACAGAGGGGGGGGGGGGGGGGGGGGGGGGGCAAGTCAAGCAGTGAAGATGGTGGGAGGCTAAAATAACAAAAGGAGATAAGAGAACCCCTAAAACAGGCGTGAGAGGGAGAAAAAGGTGGGGGGGAGGTGTGTGTAGACATTCAGAAAAGACAGGATTCAGTTTCCAAACACCTGTTCAGGCTATAGAGTGAATAAGCAGCGTTAAAGAGATAAACACAGAGAGTGTTTCAAGTATTTCATCGTAAGGGGAGGAGCCCCCACCTCCTTCTCTCTCTGGGAAAGGAAAGAAAAACCTCGACGCCCACCTTCCATCACGGCGCAGACAACTTTAGCCAACAATTCCAACCCACCCCCCCAAACACCGAAAACAAAAACAAAGAGTCGTTGACAAAAAGCCCAACAGGACGAGAAAAAAAAAGCAGCGTTCCAAAAAAAAAAAAAAAAAGGCACTCCAAAATCAAAATATTTAAATAAAAACTTTTCTCCGAGCTCTATGAGAGCAGCCATGTCTGAATCGGGGGGCCTTGCCAGCTGTTTTATACCAGCCTAGTAACAAAAAATAGGGAGGGGAGGGGGGGAATAAATAGTGCTGGTAAGACCGCCCAAACAGCAAAAAAATAAAACATAAAATAGTTCCCCATTTGGAAACAAGATAATCAACTGAAATGAAAAAAACAGGGATGGGGGGGAAACAAAAATAAACAAACGGTAATAAATTAGAAATTCCCACAAAAGAGGAAAATTAAAGTACTCATTTTGTCTTTTAAATGATTGGGCCAGGCTGCAGCTGGCCTTCAGTCCGGGTCGCCCCCTGAACAACCCCCCCCCCCAACCCCTTCTTTCCTCAGAAAGTCCGTTCAGCTCGAAGCTCAGAGGCTCTCCTTGCTCGAGCTCGTGCTTGACGAAGAGTCTGTGTCGATGGTTCTGAGGCGGATGTCCCCCGCCGCGGGCTCCTCCGGCGAGCCGGGCGACTCCGCCGTGACCCGCATCCAGGGGTGGTCGCAGATCTGCTCCAGGGTGGGCCGGTCGGAGGGCCGCAGGGCCAGACACCATTTGATCAGCTGCTGGCACTCTGAAGGAGAGAAGAAAGACGGGAGGAGGGGGGGGTTAAACTCGGCTCAGACTCAGGTTTGTGATTTGTAGATTTAGGGCTGTACCCACCGCTGTAGCTAGAGGGCAACAGAGCGCGTTCTGTACACTCACCAGCTGAGATCCTCCTCCTGAAATACAGAGTCCCTCTGAGGATCTCTTCATCCTGCTCAAAGGGGATGTCTCCGCAAACCATGTCGTACAGCAGCACGCCTAGTGACCACACGGTCGCCGAGCGGCCGTGGTACCTGTGGAAGCGGATCCACTCCGGCGGGCTGTAGACTCTCGTACCTGTTCAGACAAAAAATAAAAACAGAATTTAGTGATGAACGGCAAAAAGAAGCGAAAAAAAAAGGAAAAGGCTGAGTCACAGTGGAAATGCTTTCCATCTTCACCCCCCCCTCCTGTTTAGAAGAAGGAACTTAAGATATCAAGCCCTGAAAGAAAGGGCGTCACGTGAAGCACCGACTCTGGTTTCACAACAAACAGATGTTAGGTGGCTCTGACCCGACGTAGTGACTCATGGCATGACCGGAAACATAAAAGCTCAATTCAGCTCAGAGAACAGAATGAGTCACTTATTAAAAACAACAACAACAACAACGCAGACGGATGTTATAATCTCTGAGTCACGTCTGTTTGCCGTCCTCTGAGTTTTTTTTTTCCTGTTTTATAACCTGAATAAAGCGCGAGGCTGTTGGCGAGGAAAACCCTCCACCAAAAACAGACCGCTGCGTCACAGCCTCGTGAACGCCTCCATGTCTGAATATAGCACAGCGGAGCATCAAGGGCAAACAGCCCACACGGTTACATATTCAGGAGGAGGAGAAAAAAAAACCAAAATCACATTAGATTTCAGCCCCGAGACATCCTATAACACCAGCTCATGTAATTGGAGCGGTCAGAGGGGAGGGGGGGCGGCTGCTTACCATCAAAATCAGTGTAGACCGTGTCCTTGAGAATCGCCCCTGAGCCAAAATCAATCAGCTTCAGCTCCCCGGTGCGCAGATCCACCAGCAGGTTCTCGTCCTTGATGTCTCTGTGCACCACGCCGCAGCTGTAGCAGTGCCTGACCGCCTCCAGGACCTGCTGGAAGAAGCCCCGGGCCGTGTCCTCATCCAGGGCGCCCTTCTCCGTGATGAAGTCGAACAGGTCCTTGACCAGCTCGGGCCGCTCCATGACCAGGAGCCAGCCGTCCGCGCGCTCATAGTAGTCCAGCAGCTTGATGACCCCTCGGAAAGACGAGCTGACCTTCTTCAGCAGCAGGATCTCCAGCGGCACCATGGCTCCGTTCTGCAGCAAAAACACGGGGACTATTTAGTCACTGTAACAGCCACATGAACCCCCTGCACCCAGCAACAGAGAGGGGTGGAGGGGGTGGGGAGGGGGAACCAAAACAAACCACGCACATTGAGTACTTACAATTGTGCCCCACTCCGTCACCCTCTCTTTTGCAACATGCTTCACAGCGACCTGAAATGAAACCCCCAAAAAAACAAACATTAAAATTATAAACCCTGAGAGCGGCGCGGAGGGATCAAAACACAGAGAGCGGAGCTTCGTCCTTACCGGCGCGCCGTCTGAGATCCGGCTGCCGGCGTACACCGTCCCGAATCCCCCGCTGCCCAGAACCGAGCCCACCTGGTAGACCTTCTCGAAGGGCTCCTTCTCCACTTTAGCTACGAGCGAAACAAACAGAAACGTTGATTTATCGCCGGTCCTGTGTGTGTGTGTGTGTGTGTGTGTGAGGGGGGGTGAAATGTCCCCCATTTTGTTGGCGGACGCCCGGTCACCTACCCGGCTGGCGCTGAATCTTCACTGGCAGGTGGTCCATGCTCGAAGGGTTGCAAATGTGCGAAAATGAACCGAACTTTGACAGCAACATATTCGAGCTGAAAAAGCCGGTATGTGTGTAAAATATATATACGTAAAAAAAAAACAAAAATAAACAAAAACGAGTCCCGGTCCAGTTACGAGTTTTAAAATAGAAGAGGCAGCACAGTGAGTGATAAAAAGAGGGGATTCAGGCGCAGAGAGTGCGGCTAAATTAATGGCGGTGAGATGGAACAGCCTGTATCCACAACTCCGCCGCACCGCGCCCGTCACAGTCCTCCCGTCACGACCGTGGAGTCGCGCGCAGATTCCCGAAAACCGGCATGTGTGCCGAGGCAGGTTATTCCCGACAAAAACAGCAACAACAACAAAAAAACAAATCCTCCTCGGTGAAAAAAACAACCAAAAAATTAAAAAATAAAAGAGCTGAAGAATCGTAAACGACCGTTCGGTTTAAAGGGCCACGGCGATGTGTCGTTATCCCGAAGTGTGGCCGCTGTCTGTGCTTTGGCGCGGTCTTCCCAAGCCAATATTTTGACGCGTCACCTGGATGTGAAGTATCCCTCCGCCACCAATACAAATCGACACTTTCATTTGAGCAAAGCACAAAACGCTGATTTATTCAAAAAATATACTCCTAACACGCTCAAAACACCCCCTCTGTGTCGATTCTGTTAAATCAAATCGGAAATTAAATCGAAGATTCCTTCGAAGTGATTGTTTTTGCGACGCGCTACTTTCTGATAGTACGAGGCGCGCAGGGACACGCCGTCTGGGAGGATTTGCGCTGCGTTAGTCGTCTCGGAAGGAGACAGCCAATCAGATGCCGTCTATAAATACTGTGTTTTGTTTTTTGACCAATCCGGGTAAAGTTTTCATAATAAAGAAGGCGTTTGAGCGCACGTGGCGGCAATAGTCCCCCCCCCCCTCCTCTCATGCACACAGACTGTAGGAGCAACAACAGGGCAGCGGTTATATCAGTACTACTGCAAGTACTGGCATAAAGTACTACACTTACTACACTTAAAAATACACAATATGAGCTTTAACGGTTTATACATAAGGCTGTTATGGATATGGTCACATTAACAGGGATTTATTTGGTAATTATTTAAAGAAAAGTAGATTTATTAAGCAAAAAAAAAAATGAAATTACCAATGTGCAGAATCTCACGAGATCAGAGTGAGTGTAGCGAATGACTCAGCTACTACCACGCCGAGTTTTATATGAACGTCTGTAAAACAGACTGCATTACAGACATTTTCATGTCGGCAAACGTCGATCAGCTGTGGTGTCCATTTTAGGTTGGACTGACTCCAAAAGTTAATCAGTTGGAGATGTGTATCCAGTGGTTTCTGTGGGATAGTTTGGTTTAAAATCCATTTTGTGGCTCGGGAGTTATTTTGCTAACAGACAAACAAGGTTGGCTCCCAACAGTTTTCCGGTGAAATTTTGAAGCAACGCTGTTGCTCGATGAGTAACGCTTGGGAGTATGAGATGTGAGAAACCAAAGCTGCAAGCACATCAAACTTTAGCTCAATATCTATAAAATTAACTGAATTATGATCATATTTGTGTTTTATTATGGTCAGTTAGCTGGAGCGGCCAAATTGAACTGAGCTGCTGCAAGAATTAATCAGCTGTAGAGGTACATCGGATGATTATTTCCTGAAAGTTTCAATAAAATCCATCCAGAGGTTCATTAGATATTTTACTAACAAACAAATAGTTAAGGGCAAAATCTTAAATAAAGACCTTTCACAACCTGTTAGCATTCAGAATACTTATTGAGGTCAGGCTTAGCTACTACCACGCTGAATTGTAGCTTAATATCTGTAAAATGGACAGAGTTATATTGCTAACAGGCAGAAACAAACACAAACATGCAGAAGCTAATAAATATAATGGACGGTAGAAAAATTGGCAACAATTCCCCTTTACATTCTTCTTTAAAAACTTCCATATAATAAATAAACATAAATATAACCCGGCACATCGCTGATCTTGAGGTTACCTTGCTTTTGAACAGAGATCACAATGTTTGGCTTTTGTCCCAGACTTTAATGATGATAGTTTAAACATGCAGGGAGCACTTTAAGGATAATACAAGAGAACGCTACGTCAGGTGTCGACATCAGTATGAAAACACTGTAGTAATGAGTGTGTGTGTGTGTGTGTGTGTGTAGTAACAACAACAACGCAAACAGCACATGGAAACATAATCAGACGGCTGGGTGAGCCAGCTGTTCCATTTCAGCTAGTCAACTTTCCAGTTTTCATGTTAAACATCTAACGTGACCTTGCCTTCCAGTGAACTTTCCATTTTTTATCTTGTGTTGCTCCTGATACCCTCTGTGTAGAAGTGTGTGTGTGTGTGTGTGTGTGTGTGTGTGTGTGTGTATGTGCGTGGGTGTGTAGTCGCTAACCAAACAGAAGCATCAGAGAGTTCCAGGGAATGTTATCTCTCTATAGGGCTGGGAAGTTATGTAAATGTGCGTGCACACACACATGCACACACACACACATTTATATGCTAGTAAATTAGCATTCTGAGCTAACCTGCAGAGATCCTGCTTTTAAACATATGATGCCTTCAATTCTTTTCCGTTTTTTTTTACCTATAGTTTTGCAAATTTTAGCTCCAGCATCCGTTTGGGGGACGCGTTAGTTCGCTGGTCAGAGCCGCGTTCTCGTTATCCCGAGGCTGCGGGTTCGAGCCAAAGTTGCGTTAAGAAGGGCATCCGGTGCAAAAATGATCGCCAAATCTTTCGTGCGACTTCGCTCGCTGCGGCAATAACTGCGGAAGGAAAAAAGCTGAAAGAAGAACAGCTTTAGCATGGGTTTGGCAACTTTTCGCTGCAGTTTTGCTGCTTTAGCTGCCATTTTGTCGCTTTAACTTTTTAACTTGTGTTCACATGCTTTTAACTTGTAGTTACCGTTTTGCTGGTACTAGTTTTTAGCTTGTGTTCTGCTCATTTTAGCTTCTATTCTGCTCATTTTAGCCTCCATTCTGCTCATTTTAGCCTCTGCTCTGCTTGTTTCAACTTCAACAACCCAGTTTTTAGTCATTCGACACTTAGCATTCACATTGCGTTTTGTTAGAAAATGCAATTCTTCTAGTTTTGCTTTCAAATGTAAACACAGCCTTTGTGCTATTACTTGTGGTAGGTAATGGCACATCTGTATTTCATGTATTTGCATTTTATGGGATGTATTACTATGTTCATGCAGAGTACGCAGGACTTTATGGAAGCACCTTAAGGGCTGGTTTGCTTTATCTTATGAGACATTTACATGAAGAGTTCAAAAGTTTAATGGAGTCAAAGAAAATGCATTCAGCCCTGCACAAATGTTAGCAACGATGCAGAGATCCTGCGTGATCGTAATGTGGTGAACTCATAGTTTTACATCTTGATCCCAATGAGGATTGCTTGTGAAACTGCTTTAAATTTAATTTAATTTTACCCTTTATCCTCCAAGGTGATTTAAAGTTTCTGTGCATATTTGCATATCACACCTGTCAGCCTTTCTGTGCACGTTTTCCCATGGTTCAAACAGGTTGGCACAGGTGAACTGGAAACGCTAAATTACTGGAGGTTATATGAGCTTATCGGAGTATTCATGTGTGGTAGTTCTTCATAAAGTGTCATTTCACATTAAGTCACAGAGCTGGGAGGGATTTCAAGATAAATGAATGAAATATAGATGTAATTTTCCGCTATAAGCGTGTGCAACAGGCGTACAAAAATAAGACTTCAAGCTGTGCCATCTGTACTCTGCACGTACTGTAAACTAAGTAAAAGTAAAAGTGCAAGTAGAATTATATCAAATGTGAACAACAAATTCAATCAAAAGCAACTGGACGTCTTGATTCTAATTCGAGGAGCTTTCTTAGTTCAAAACTGGCTGGTGGAAAGTGTCAAACCCTTGAACACCTTCAGGAAACCAAAAATAAAACCAACTGGCTTTGATATTCAAGGATTATCGTGACCTGGACGACTGAGAATAAACACCAGCACATTGTGACAGATTGTTGACCTGTCCGAGGTCTGAGCAACACAAAACATTTCAACATGACTCATAGGAAAATATTAGCCCTGGTTGCAACATGGCTTATAAACAAAGTGGGAAGCTTTGAGATGTCAAGAGATCTTTGTCTATTGTTTTCCTTCGACAGTGCAAAGCCCCCCCCCCCAAGCAGCAAATAGTATAATGCAGCAAATAACACACTGTTTGGATTCCCCCTCAATCCTATTATCCAAAGTGGTATGTGCAGATAAAACCAGGCCTGGCCTTAAATAAGGTTCTGCTAAATTATGATTTAAATTGACAACAGATTAGCGTTTGGAGTCAACCTGATTCAAGTTGGCCGTCACAGCTAATCGCCCCTAGCCAACTCAAAAATGGCTACAACTCAGTCAATTTCACAGATACTGAGCTTAAATTTAATGTGGTAGTAGCTCAGAGTATTTCACAACACATAGCCCGAATGCTGGGAGATCGCACAAGAGCTTTGTTTAAAACTTTAGCTTCAATGGTGGCGTTCGATACGCATGAGTTATTTCTTTGTGAGCATCGTGAAGGGAAACCTGGGCAGTTTGTCAAACTGAGCTTACGAGCTGTCTGCAACTCTCATTACTTTTGCTTCTGTTCACCATTAATTTACTTTTTTTTTTTTTAAAACCTCTGCCATCCCGAAGTTTCTTAAGCATGCCCTTTACGCTAATTACCGCTTTAAAAAAAAAAAAAAATGTCAGCGAGTGGGAATTGTTTGCATTTGTAATCCGACGGGTTTCACTGGGGACACGTAAGATCAGGCACACCATCCCAGTGGCCACAATAAAGCCCCAGGGGTAAGGGGGGGTGTATTTTTAGCTCCGTTGCCACTGGCCCGGTGGCAGCCACATGACTTTGGTAAGCCGCCGATTGAAATCAATCTAGCTTGGTTGAGCTGATGCGCTCTGCCAGGGAAATGTGAGAGACCAAAATGTGTTGAGCCTCGCGCTGCAGCGGAGGGGCACGCTTGCTTTGTGTTCTTTGGAATCATTTAAGACCTTGAGGCTGTTTTAAAAAAAAAAAACTGGTGTGTTATAAATTGCTCCACTTGCGACAAATGGTTCAAACACAATTGCGAAATAAGAATACATTGAACAAACACACAATACATGTGTCAAAATACACTTAATCTTCAAGCTAGTACTCCTGAGATAAAGAGCTTCTTGTCGGGCAGGTTTCTGTATGGATTACTGTCTGGAGTAAGCATTATGCAACAATGTCAAGTCTGCTAAGCTTTCCACCGCATTGCATAACTGTCCATTAGCTCCCTCTGAACATTCCTTCACACTTTCACTTTTTGGTTTTTGTAATTTCCCAAAAACACGTGTTTCCTGTTTTGTACTATTCGTGGCCCACAATCGTGTTTTGCATGCTTGTTGACAACAAGTTTGGAGGTAAACAAAGGACAAAAGCAAAGACTGAAATGTCTGTCTTTAATTATCAAAGCATTTTTTAAATTTATTCTAATGAAAAAAAGAGATCAAACATGACATGGGTTGTGTACTGTAAGGCTCTTTTGTCATAGCCATCTGTGCGATAGCTATCTGGCTCAGGAAAACCTCAAAGGGATGGTTCAAATATTATCAAGTGGGGTTCTGTGAAAAGGTTATAAGCAATTATTTTCTTACTTGTTGTAGGTAGCTCTTTGAAGGACCTCTGTTTGGAGAAACAGTTTAATTCTGACCAGATCAACAAGTTAATAGTTAATCCAAGAGGAGCCAAGACTTAAGTGTAACAACTCCAATCCTAAGAAATTCATAGTGGCTCAAACAAATGCTATTTTATTAACCTCTACACTACAATCAACTTTACATAATTTGTTTATTCTTACAGAAAGGTTATGAAAGACCTACCAGAATTACCCCTGGCCTTCACCTAAAGTGCTACAGCTAGTTACTGATACTAGTCTTTGCTTGCTTCTATTATCTATTTTTGCTGTAGAATAAGGTGTAGTCATGAATCAAATGATGGGTTTTAAGCAAATCATAGAAAATATAGCTAACAGCACATTTTTAGAATTAATGTTATAAGAGTTGAGGAAAAACCCTAATTCACTCCTTCGCTCTACACCAACTGTTTGAGTGGTCACGCGAAGGGGAAGGGGTGTCCCAATTTATACATTTACTTTTATATGTACGAGTTTGGCTAGTTGGTCCTTCAAATAAAGATTTTTCAGGGGACATAATATGTTTGGCATCACTGTCGATCCTCTTTAATGTTAACATTTTATGCACTATACGCTATATAATTTGTTTTCTAATTTTTACTGTCATATTGGATTTAATAATACATTTGTATATTTTGTGCCTCATCTAAACTAAATAAATTCATTTTTCCAGCATGACACTTGTTGCTGAAACACAGATTTGTTCAACGACATTACTAACATTTGAGTCAATAAGTTCAGGAAACTGTACAAGAAGCACCAAGTCATTCATTTAAAAAAAAAAAAATAAGTGCAGATCTTTTACAGCTACTGTACAACAGATTACCTCAGTTCTCCATTACTCATACAAAACATAATCAGGAAAATAATTAGTTACGGGTGGCACTTTCCACAGCCACTTTCCTCCTGTGAGGGGATGGTGTGTGTGTACTCTGTGTTTTCGCATAAATATTGCAGGAGGGTACAGAACAGGCTGCAGGGCTTAAAAAGGATATTTAGGGACAAGAAGCAAGTATCATTTAAACATTTTGGACAGAAACATGCTTTAATTGCGTGTAAAAAGGCTGCCACGCTGACCATCTCATGGCTAAGGCAGTAAAACATTTTGCAGTTGGAAAGATTAGTGCAGTTTTGATGGAAAATTCAAAACAGGTGCTTCATATTACCATTTCCCCTTGACTGGGACTCCTCTGGCAACCATGTGGTTGCAATTTTAGCTATCACTGCTACACTGTGAGTTTTACCTAACCACCAACATGAATGTTTTATGATCTTATCCTTATTAAAAGATTGTCATTTAATGGTCAATAATCGCACTCAAAGGCTGTTGCTCCAATTCTTTTAGAAATCTGTCTTCAGTGTCAGAGGCTAATATGTGGTTCTCGCACCATCTATATCAAGGTTTTTAGCTTAAGTACTGCACTTCCCGCCAGTGACTTGATCCATTTAACTGCCCATTCCTGTCTTGAGAGGATATTGTGACATAAGCTTTAAATCCCCCAGGCCCATGACCTCGGGCAGGGGCATGCAGCAGGGCCATAGATGGTCTTAAGAGTCCAAATTGTGCATTGCATCTTCAAATTTACACAATAGTGATCCACTTAGGATCACTATCTTTTTGTTTTTTTTTTTCAAAAACCATTGTGTATGTCTATATGATACGTTTAAAGTGGTAGAAGACATGATACCTGAAAGAAGGTCAACACTATGAGAGATAATTTTCTATTAGCAGCTACAGAGAGTCCTAAAAACAAAGACTCAAACAGCCACAGTTTAATCAACTTTTGGGTGGGATTTGCCAAATGTTGGGATCCAAACCAACGTTTATTACAAATTAACACAATTTATGAAGATTAAAGCTTGTCCTATATCTTAGGTTACATTTTCAATTGTGATTTATACATTTTCTAAGCAGCACGGTTGAATTTTAGGTAATATTGTATCAGTCAGTCTTCCAAAACATACTGAACTACACCAAATGTGGACCTTTAAAATGTGTTTCAGGCAATTTTGAGTGACATCCCATTCTTAATCTAGAGGGTTTAATTTGATGTTGGCCCACCCTTTGTAGCTATAACAACTTCAACTCTTCTGGGAAGGCTTTCCACAGGTTTAGGAGGGTTTATGGAAATTTTTGACCATTCTTCCTGAAGCTCATTTATGAGACACTGATGTTGGACAGAAGGCCTGGCTCTCAGTCTCTGCTCTAATTCATCCCGAAGATGTTCTGTCAGGTTGAAGTCAGGACTCTGTGCAGGCCAGTCCAGTTCTTCCTCACCAAACTCCCTCATCTACATCTTTGTGGACCTTGCTTTGTGCACTGGTGCTCAGTCATGTTGGAACAGGGAGCGATCATTGCCAAACGGTTCCTACAGAGTTGGGTGCATGAAATTGTCCAAAATCTCTTGGTGTGCTGAAGCATAAAGAGTTCTTTTCACTGCGTGACTCGTCCCTCCAGAGGACACGTCTCCACTGCTCTAGAGTCCAGTGGCAGTGTGCTTTACTCCATTGTATCTGACTCTTTGCTCTTGGTGATGGAAGGCTTGGATGTAGCTGTTCGGCCATGGAAATCATTTCCATGAAGCTCTCTACACTCTGTTCTTGATCTTATCTGAATGTCCCATGAGGTTTTGAGGTCTGTAGCTGTTGATGCTGCAGAATGTTGGTGATCTCAGTGCACTATGTGCCTAGGCATGCAGAAGCAATCTGCATGCCGAGGTGCTTGATTTTATACACCTGAATTCAATGATTTGAATGGATTAGTTAAAACTGTAGGCAATGTAGTGTATGTTAATATCCCATGCAAGCTTCCTTTGTTGGTTTATCACAATATTGTGTGATTTTAGTTAAAATTTGATTTGCTCTCCCCTCCTAAAATGATCAAAATAGTTGTCTCCTGCTTAGTGACAGGCTGAACCAATTTTGTGGGGTCCTGGTGTCCAGCTCTGAGGGCTCGACAAGATTTAACGATGAGCAACAGCGTGGCAGTGACCTACACAATCAACTGTGTGCACCAATACTGTGTTAAATTAATGTAGCTGAGAAAATTCATGGCAAATTAACATTCATCGTGGAGGGAAAAAAAAGCCTCAATGACATCACTGAATGGGTTCTATAGAGCTGAATATCAATTTGCACATTCAAAGATCTCTGCATAATAAAATGAGCCAACATGTAATCATGTAATCCATTTGAAGGGTTAAGGGATTATTTCAATGGAAATAAACATGTTTTGATGAATTGAGATGAGTTTTTCGAGGTGAAATAAATGTCAAAGGAGGAGCTTTGGCTATGCACTAACCTCAAATAGGATCATTTACAAAAGGCACCGCAGTTCAATATCAGGGCAATGTTCCTGGTATTTTATAGATTTGGTTTAGTGTATTGAAGTAGTGAGTTTTCCAAGACATGCAAAAAAATAAATTGTAATGGAAATCAAAGTGTAAGAAAACTTTAGCTTCTGGTACAACAACTAAGACTTTTTGAACATATCTTGAACAAAAGCACAATATTTTAAAAATTGAGGTTGAAGACGAAACATTTTATGTTAAACATTTCTTGAAATTATATGTATTTCTTACAATTGAACATTTTTCAGTAAATTGGACGTGAAATGCATGAGCCAAGCAGGTTTGCTTCTGGAGCTTGGAGATTTAGCTGTGAATTAGTAGATCTTTGTTCAGAAAAGCTCGACTGAAGTTAGAAAGTTATATTGTCACCCGCTGCCACGACAGGCGGGCAATGATGTAGCTGCCTGTGTCAGTCTGAAGGTCTTTATTTGCTCTTCTGATCAGATTTTAATGAAACTCTCAGAAAGTAATCACTGTATGTACCTCTACATCTGATTCACCTTTTTGGAATCAATCCCATTTGAAACAAAACTGTCTATAATTCTGTAAATTTACAGATATTGAGCTACAATCCGGTGTGATCTGACAGTCATCCTCAGCTCATATCGCAAAAGCTAAACAATCACACTTGTCGAAAACTACTATATGGTTTCATTTTCACTTGCTTTATTGTTAGGTTCAGATGTACCAAAATTGCTTGTTTAGGGTTAGGAAAAGATATTTCATTGGCAGACAAAAAAAAAAAAAAAATTCCAAACACTACATATTTTACAAAAACCATATTCAGAATCACAACATTTAATTTTTGTGGCCAATATCTTAAGTCAGACAAATTAAACAAATCAAGAGTTGTTCTGTTTTGCAATTAAAGAATAAGGTTACAAGTTATGTTAAATTAGTAAATAAAATAAAAAAAAAAGACACGCTAATGTCATGAAATTGGAGACTTTGAGAAGCAAAATTTATCTAAATAAATGATTAACATAAAACTAATTTAAGCAATCAGTGATTTTTGAAGAATATATCATTTTTTTACAGTAAAACCAAAGTGTCAGCAAATATCAGCCTTTTTACAGGTGCTGTATGACACAGCTGGTCTGAACCACACAGAATCGTCTCCCAGTTATTGGTTCCTGCCCGCCCTTTGGTCCAGGCTTCAAGTGATCTGATTGGCTGGCTGCTGTGACAGGCATTGTGCTGACTGTGTGTCTTTGAGGGCCCGAGCTCTGGCATAATGCTGCCTGGTCAGCAGTCTGTGCCCACAAACACACACACAAGCACGCTTTTTTTTTTAAAACCAAATAAGCAAATATTCACACACCAGACTAAACCTAACCGAGCTGCTTCTTCTTAAACACAATCCACATGCAGCCATACAGTCCGTGGCGTGTTTATGTTTCATGAAGCATCTTCGCTGTGGCCACATCATTACTTATTCAGCAGCATGGCTAAAAGCCACATGTCACAGTGAAGCTCTGTCACATTGTGCAGAAAACTGAACCCCCACAGGCCCTAATCCATAGGTCCTGATGTTAGGACACGGTGACAAAGGCGAGCAAAGCAGCTGCAGACTCTTCGCCACGTCACCTATGACACCAGCACAATAAAACCGCCAGGCTCTCGAAGCTCAAATCCTTTCCACCTGAGTGCTCCGGCTGAAATGAACCGAACGATGAGCGGAGACAGGAGTCCACATCATCAGGAGCTCCAACTCCAATAGGTTTGCGTTTAGGTTTACATGACGAGGATTGGGTGTGAGATGGATTGTGACTGACAGATTATCAACCACCACTGCCTTTTAAAGGAACGAAAGCTTAAAGCCATATTTTATTCACAATGAAACATAAAAAATCTGTGGCATTTTAAGGAAATATTAAGGGAGTTTTATGGCTATATGAAAGTTGGGACAGGGGCAACAAAAGGCTGTAAAAGTAAGTGATATGAGAATGAAACAACTTGAAGTACATTTGCAGCTAATTGGATGAATTGGTAACAGGTTGGACAGAGTATAAAAAGAGCAATTTAGAGAAGCTAAACGTTTCAGAAGTAAAGATGTGCAGAAGTTCACCAGTCTGCAAAAAAATTGACTCTAAAACTAATGAAACAATTTCAGAATATTGTTCCACAAAGGAAAAAGACTTTGACCTCAGATTTCTCCAGATTCTGGAAATCTTTTGATGAACTTATGAACTGTAGATGAGATATTCAAAGGTCAAAGTTGAAAGTCAATATTGGTTGTTGGTGACCTTGGGGCCCTCAGGGGCCACTGTATTAAAACCAGGTTCTGGTTCTGTTCTGCTCAGGAACACATCCACAGATGCTGCTTAAAGCTCTATCAGACAAAGAAGAAGCCAGATGTGAACACCATCCAGAAACACTGCCTGTCTTCTCTGGACCAAAGAGGAGAACTGTTCTGAGGTCAGAGGAATCAAAATTTGAAGTTCATTTTGGAAACCATGAACGCCACATCCTCTGTAGTAAAAAGACTATACGGCCTGATCAGTTTAAAAGCCTGCCTCTCTGATGGTATAGAGGTGCATTAGTGCGTCTGGCTTGGGCAGCTCACACATCTGGAAAGTTACCATCAATGCAGAAAATATATAGAGGTTTTAGAACATCTGCTCCCATCCAGACTTGCATATTTCTGAAAGACTACGTTAAACCACAAACAGCCTCCATTCTAACAGCTCGGCTTCATAGAAGAAGAGTCCAGGAGCTGAACTGACCTGCCTGCAGTCCAGACCTCTCACCAACTGAAAGCATTTGGAAAAACAAAAAATCCAGGAAAGACGAACCAGGACTGTTGAACAGCTAGAATCCTCCATCAGACAAGAATGGGACAAAGTTCCCCTAAAAATACTCCAGCAGCTGGTCTCTTCCTAGATGTTTACAGACTATTAAATCTGGCCCTGTCCCAACTTTTGAGATGCGTTGTTGCCATAAATGTCCAGAAAGTACAATTTTTTAGTTTAAATATTTGACATTTTTAAAATACGGGTTTATGAGATTTGCAAACCATTGCATTCTGTTTTTATTTACATTTTACACTTGCCCCAACTTATTTGAAACTGGGGTTATATAAAAAAACCTAAAAAGACTTTCCAGTTATTCTTGATTTAAATGATGCTTGATAGATTTACCAACGATGGTACCACAACAACGAAACAAACACCTTCTGATGAATCTCAGGGTACTCCATTTGGGTCTGCTGGCTTCCTGTAATGATACCGATTAGTATAATGACCCTGTGCATTGAAAAGTCACACTCCTCATTGTCCTATCCTTGCCAAACTACACACACACATAAATCAGGGGGTAATGAGAATTAATCATGAAGCATCAGCGTTGGAATGCCTCCTAACGAAGGCGCGACTAATTGCGTGCCAATAGTCTTTGCATACTCAGCACTTTGAAATACAAGACTCGAGTCTTCTGCTGTAATTGGCTGGTTTTTGCATTGTAATCACAACTTTCCCAACCGAAGCTCTGCCTGTTAGAGACAACAGAGGACTTATAAAATAGTCACATGCCATTCATGATCACCTGCGGTCAAGAAAGGTTGGTAATAATGTAATTAACTGTGTCTATCCCAAAGCAAAATATCTACTGAAACAGTAGATGGATTTTAATGAAACTCTCAGAAGGTAATCACTGGATGTACATCTACAACTGGTGAATTTTCAGAGTCAACCTGATTCAACATGGCAGCCACAGCTAATCAAGCTTCGCAAACACACAAATGGCTTTAACTCAGTCTATTATAAAGACGTTGAACAAATATCTGGTGTGGCAGTAACTGAGTGTGATCCCTAACATACTCTGAGCACCAAGGAATCACAAAAAAATGTGTTTAAAACTTTGGTTTTTAAAGACTGCTAGTTTTTAATCCAGTTATTTTCATCTCATGTGTACATTTGTGGGGTTGTTCATCAGCCTGAATAATTGATACAACTTCTTTCTTTGATTAAATAAATAAAAACAATATATATATATATATATTTTTATTGACATGTGTGACTGCAAACCCATGTAAACTGGGTATCTTTTTACTAAGTGCTGAGTTTAAAGACACAGTAATGGGTTTATTTTTCTAAAATGCTGCAGATAATAAGACAATGTTAATTCCCAAAGAGTTCCCCAACAACAAATGTGTTTAATTTTGGCAAAAATTAAATTTATTTTGGAATTTGAGGTGAGAAAACAAGTGGTGGAAGGGAAAATAAAGACCACAGTGAAGAAACAGTAAATGTCATGTTGTGGCTCTAATTGATAAACTGACACATACCTTGCAGAAAACACACAAGACCTTTTAATGCTTCCGTCTGAAAACACAAAATGTTCAAATACATGCCGGAGCGTCTTTGTTTTATTTTTTTACCATTTTCTTAGGTGAAGGTGTAGATGAATTGTGGGTAATTAAAGAGGACCCTTGAACTGTGCTTACAGCCAGGAAAGCTCAGAGCTGAGAGCAAAGTAAGAGACTGGGTGTTGGCATGGCAACAATGAAGGTGTTAATAATTAGTATCCTTAAAAGTGAGGAAGGTAGAAAACCCTTCTTAACAGGAAAAAAATGCTTTCTTCTTCTGCAGCAGCACATTGTTCTTCAGTTCTTTGTACTTCCTCTGGACCATTTCCTGTTTGTCATTCTCACCTTTGATTGGACTTTTTCAGTAGGAGCTCTTTGGTACTACAACATTACAAAGATATTGGCATGATTATGAGTAGGTACTGTTACTTAATGACTGGGTGGACAGTGGTGCAGTTGGTTAGCACCGCTGCCTTGCAGCAAGAGAGTCACAGGATTGACTCCTGGCTGGGGTCTTTCTGTTTGCATGTTCTCAGCATGCAAGTTTTGTTTTTGTTTTTCCTGGGTGCTCTGATTTCTATTCACAGTACAAAAACTTGCATGTTAGGTTAACTGGTGACTCTACATTGGACGTAGGTCCAGGGTGTACCCCTCCTGTCGCTCAGTAGCTGGAGAAAGGCACCAGCTCCCTATAACCCTCATCAGAAGCAAAGGGTGAAGAAAATGCATGTATGGACTCTATAACTGTGAATTATCTTTAATTATTATTTTAAACAAGTGGCATGGACCCAATCAGCGCATGCCATCTATTTTTCCTATTAACCCAAAGCCTTAAGTAAATAATTAGGGCATCTTATAGCAATTGGAAACATGCTTTTAAACAAACCCTGTCTGCTAGAGGATTAAACCTCAAACAACAGTTTCTTTGTACAACTGGGAAGACGACCCAAAAAAGTAAACTCTGATAATGCACAATTTACACACTTCAATAACTCCTCTGCTGCAAATGATGTAAAAATGTAAAAAGTTCAAAAGCATTTCAATACCTCCATTACTGTAGTATATTACGGTTACTCAAAAGAGGAAAAAAGTATCTCACTAGGCTGTGACTGCTGGGGTCACAAAATTGCCAGATAATACACAGATTTTTACTTGGAATCAATGAATGACAACTCTTCATGAACTTCCAGCAAAATTTGCTGAGTTTTGCAAAACAAATCAGTTCTACTGCACAGGAATTACAGATATTAAACTGAGAATGCTTAGAAATGGATTCACAGTAAAATCCACAATAAATTCAAATTTTAGCACCAAATTCTTGTTTTTAAAAACTGTCGATGCAGTATGCTATAATATATAATGATTCCACCCTGGACCAAAGAACGATTCAAATAAATCATTAAAGTTTAAAGTTAATAACACTATAATGCCCATGATGAGTGACTTACATCGTATATTATTGCCGCAGCCTTTGTTTTTAGAAAAAAGAAAAAACCCAAAATCTTATGACCATTTCCACACACAAACCATGTGCGTTGCTGTAAACAAACAGCAACGTGTTGCTTCCTTGGCATGAGAGAAGAGTGACAACACCGAAAGTTGCGTATGAAACAAAATCAGGAAGTAAACACGTATCTGCACCACTGCGGCGCCGTCACATGGAGATATTTATATTATATATCAATTATGACAGCAGCAATTAGTGTTTATTATTTGTGATTGCATAAATGTAATTGTTGCACACCTGCTTTTAGAGTAAAACACTTGGAAATACCCTGAACTTCCAGTCTAACTTCTGCTGAGGTAATCTCAGAAAATCCCATAAAATAAACAAATTAAACAAGTGAATTAAACCGGTTTGACTAGTTTTAACAATCCGTTTCATTTCCTGTACATAAAGGAAAGATGGTGAATGTTGTAAAAATCAAACACAACAAAACCCTTCCAGAGAAAAGGTTTTTTACAAGTTAGAATAGGATTAAATGGAAGCCTTAATGAAGCAAATCCTACCATTTGAAAGTCAAATATTCAAATAGCACAGTCATTCCCATCTCTAACAGGAAATGGTTTTTGCAATTTACAAATATTTTCTCTGGAAGTAAAGCATAGGTGAATGAACAGGTACTGATAAGATCAGTTTCTATAACTGGATGTGGGCAATGATTTGAATGTAGTTTTCCTGAGAATATCCATTGACTGTGTCTAATATTTTGCTTTTATTCTCCTTGCCGTCCATAATTTGAGTGATGGGTGAAGCATGCTCTCCTTGTGTGTCCTCCCCCATCCCTCCTCCTTTTTAATTGGTTCGTCAACAAGGACCCCTGCCTTTGTTTATCCGGATACCCCCCTGAACACGCACATGCCTGCACACATCCACAATCACATGCAAACGCCAATATATTTACACACTCAGCCACAGACAGAGAGAGAGAGAGGTTGGGGGCGTGATCACAGTGACTTGGGCCAACTATTTCCAGAGGCCCCTGTGTCTGTCAGCTGATTAGGAAACTGAGTGGCAGTTATCGTAAACTTTCCACAAGGAAAACAGCTTGACTTTCATGGGCTCTTCGTCCCGCAGAAAGTCCCCAGCTTTGTTTCTTCTGCACAGTTCTCCATTTCAAACACATTGTGAAACCATAATTTAAAAAAGGGGATGTTGTAACAGGAAGCTGTTGTTTCTTTGAATGTTTTTATTAGCATGATAAAAGGCAGGTGATCATGTAATTGGCTGAGTCTGTGTCTGTCGTGTTATCTTAGGAACCACTTGATGAATATTAATAAAATAAAACAATAACCCAATTCAAGATGGCCGCCACAGCTAATCCACCCTTGAAAATAAAAGTGTCTATAAGGCAGACAGTTTACTGATAATTGAACTGAATTTGGTGAGGTAGTAGCTGAGTCCTTCCCAACTTGTTCCATTTGCTAAAAGATCTTGCGTCACATTATTTTCAAGATCTGACTGAAACAGCTTTAGGATCATCTCAAGTAAAAAATGTTAATTTAAACCTCGGAGTCACAAAGACTGCTTACTTTTTAACACATTGACTGATATGGCTCTGTTACTACCTTTATTGGCGGCACAAGGGTGCATCCAGGGTGGGTTGGTTTAAACCCCAATGCCGCCTTGGTCCACTCAGGAATCACAAGAAGATGGCCAGAAGGCATCTAAGTTCCGACTAGAAGTGTTTTTCGGCACTGAATTAAAAGACAAGGTGAAGCTGCAGATCATATTGTTCTTTCATCCAAGTTGGACCCATGCATTACCATTTTGTACCCATTTTCTTGCCATTGTGTATTTGTATATCAATTCCCCAAGGTCAGTAATGTCCACTCCTGGTACTGGAGGGCCACCATCCTGCATGTTTTAGGTGTTTCTCTGCTGTGACTTAAGTGATTTAAATGAATGAGTGATTCACATATTTCTGCAGAAATTAAAGACCTGCTGAAGAGAAAGGAAACATCTAAAACATGCAGGATAATGGCCCTCCAGGACCAGGACTGGACACCACTGCCTTAGGCTGTAATTTTAGTCCTAATCTTAACCAAATTCCAACCGTTTTTCAACATAAAAATAAATGTCGCTTGCATTACCTTTGGATCCTAAACTCTATTTACCTTGGTTTCTGATTCATTTATTTTTTACCCTTAATGATCTGAGCCCTAATCTTAACCAAATTCTTTGCAAATGAGTAGATTATAGGAACATAGATTACTACATCATCTGTCAAGGCAGGTACAAAAACACCCACGACAAACGGCACCTTTTTGTCCTCACAAAAGTCTGGGTACAAACTTGAAACTTCAAAAATACAAAGCTGTCTAGAGACAAAATAACCAGCACGAATAATTGATTTGTTTGATCGCATTAAGTGCTAACACGTGTTTTGATAAATGCATTGTTTTTTGTGCTGCAGGTCCACTCTTTAACCTTTAATCTCCTATCAGTAAACTGAATTAACCCTTGATTAAGATAAGCTGCGACTTTCCACTGTTTGACCATTCTGTTGCAAGGTGACCACCAGCTAGTTGATGGATGTTCACCTCCCCTCTGATCTTTTTCCACTGGGAACTCTGCCACATGTGACCTGGGCAGGTAAAGTACCAGCAGAGGACACAGATGAAAGAAAAAAAAAAAAAAAGAAAAAAAAAAGGAACTAGATCACACTCGTGTCTTAGAATGAAATGTTTATTTGTCTTCAGGTATTTTGTTCTTTGTTTGAGTAGTGAAATCATTAACAGAAACCTCTTTTGATCCTGTGACTTGGTCAGTTTCAGGAAGCCATCAGGCTGTTTACCCTTTTCATCTTTCAATAAACTGTTTTGCTCCTTCTCTGTGGAAAACTACAACGGAAAGTTTTGCAATTTTAACATTCCTGCACCTTGTTGTGTTTCTGAGTATTTGCACACATCCTCAGATGAAACCTGTTGGGAGTGTGGATATATTGCTGTGCTGTTCACAACGCTTTCATTCACTCCAGTTACTTGGTGCACAGTAACATAAAACGATGTACATCTGAGGATGGATTAGTGCGGCTTGTTNGAACTGACTGATGAAAATACCATAGGAGATTTCCAGAGAAAGTTATCAAAATTATTGCAGACACTAAGTAATTGGACATTAAAACCTGCTGGGAACTGCTCACTTATTGAAACATCAAGCATATTTGTAGTTACAGGAAATTGCTAATACAGATTTTGGTCCCATAAGGTGAATTAAATCATCTTTATTGAAGCTTTAATCTGTAATTTCCATGTCTATGATATTGATAAGCATAAATCATACCATCCCAAAGGATGCTCCCTAAAAACTACTATAATGATTATGCTGAAAACAATAATTTATCCACTTTTTTAGCTTATAGCTCTTGCCAAAAATAATTACGTCTTTGGCTGTTTTAGCAGCAACAACCTGTAGGCATCCTCTGCAGTCAGATCTCAGTCTAGCAATATTAGCATATACTTAAAAAAGACGGTAAAGACAAGACAGGGTACCATTAGATCCCTCAGCAGCTGAGATTTATAACAACATAATTAAAGGGAAGGAGCAGACTCACCCAACTTTTATCATAAAAGAAAGCTAAAACTTTAGAGAAGGAGCCCACCTTCTCTAGAGTTCCATAAGGGTATTATCTCACTGGCTGCGATGGTTGGGGACGGGTTGGCAACTCAAAACTGAAATAAAAAAGGTGCATTTTTCATTGCAGTCTTGCTAAATTTTAAGTGTTGTGTTTAAGCAACTGGCAAGCTGTGTGGCTATGTTTCAAGCAGGCAATTGAAAAAAAACAAAAAACAAAAATAAAAATCAGACTATTTTTGTTTGAACAGCTTGCAATAGTGTACTCTAGACCGTGCACATTATTTTGTTGCCCATATATTACTTGCCTTGGCCCATTTTGTTCCCAACTTAGCAGCTGTCCCCACATTTACGATTTAATCTGTAAGAGTATAGTTTTGAAATGAAAATAGGCAACTCTGAACTGTTTTCTCAATAATTATTATTTATCATTGGCTTTTTAGACCTGGACATTCGGGTCTGTAGCCTCGGGTGTTTTTTGTTCATAGGAGAGCTCCTGTAGAAGTGTACAAATACAGCTCCAGTGAAATAGTTATGGAAACTAAACAGACTGATTCGAGACGTCCGCAGCAACAAACCTCTGCAACTCACGCAAGGAAATTGAGTTCTCCCGCAAACATTTTGAGACACTTTGGAGACGTCCAGTGAAATACGACCCTAAGGAAGGAGCATGACAGCTGAATGCCTCTCATTTAACCTTCAGATACTTTGGAGAGTGATTCCAAAAAAGGGTAAAAAAAAACCCCAAAAAAACACCAGCATTTTGGATCAACTGGAGGTATATATTAGACAAATGCATGATGAAACAGAAATACTACTGATGCAATTTATCAATTTTTCTCGTGATAAATCACATTTAAGTAATGCTACTTGTAAAATATTAAATTTTGTGCCTCATATGTTGTGATTGGTGCCTGAGCGTTTCCAAAATGAAGATAATCTCTCATTGCAGCAAACTTAGATGCTCCACCATCACTGATGTCTTAGTTTTAGCATTTTTCCAGTGCTGGGGCTAAACATTTCTATTTTTGAGCATAATTTACACAGAAGAAAACCCATAAGAAACAAAGATGGAAACAGATTAACATTAATTGCATTTTTTTTAGTTTAATTGCATATTAGATATAATTTCTCCTCTCTGGTGAGAGAATCTGAAATGTCCCCCACATTTTCAGCGGGAGTGCATCACTGATTGTTGTTCTCGGTTTGGCAAACAAACTCAGGAATTTCAGCAAGAGTAAACCCAGTCGGTCTTCAGAAGCATTCATAGTGAAACATTACACTGCAGCGCTGCAGCCAGAACATTGAATAATTGTGTGACTTTGCCTCAGGTACAAACACAGGTGGTCATCAAAGAGACAACACCACATGTTCTTCATGGGACAATGCATACATGAGCGCATATACGGCTGTGTGTGGACAATGTGTCTGCATTTTTGCCAAAAATCTCTACACCTGTGTTAGTGTCTTTGTGAGCTCATCAGTTGGGGTGTCTGCTCCTCCCCTCTCCCAAAACCAACCCGTTCCCCTCTCCTGTGTTGGCCTCATGATCAAAGCTCCTGCCGTGCCACTGCTCCTTTTGATGCTGTGGCACAATGGGGCCTGTTAAGGTTTGGATTTCTTCATCCATTCAGTTTCATAAAAGGTTGGGCCGCCCCTCCCTACACCAAAGCGGTGGGAAAGGGGGGAGGGGAACAACCTGGCATGGTCTCCTACCTTTAGGCCGGTCTGGTTAAGCTTAAGGATGCAGTCATAAACTGGATTCTATAATACTGTAAAACAATTCTGATGTCATCTGCGCAGTGCACTACTTGAAACGAAAGTATGTGTGAAACAAAAAAAAACAAAACAAAATAAAAAGCCTTGTCCAAACAGAAACAGGGTTTTTCCAAAACCCATCTTTGTAGTTGTTGTTTTATTGTTGCCCACTATTTATACAAATGTTTTCAGCCATGTGGAAATACCAAAAATGATCTGAAACACTGTATCAACTATTCCAGGCCTGTATGTTTTGCTGTAACGATGCCACAAAAACAGAAAACAAGGCATGGAGCATGTGCATAAAGCCTGACCACTGGGTACAAAACATAAACACAACAAAAAGCAGTGGACACACTTGGGTCTTAGGTTCGAAAGGGGCTGACATTGTTTTTTGGATGTCTATAGGAAAACGCAAAGGTAACGTTTCAAGATGTTTCACTCTGGAAGCCATATTTGGAGTTCCTAAAATTCTTTTTCTATGTGGATGTAATGGTGGGCGAGAAAAAAAATAAATAAAAAAAATAGCATCCTCACAAAAAATGTTCTTGTGTGGATGGCCCCTTTAGTGTTTGTACATGATGGTGCCCGACTGGAAGCTGGTCATAGTGAAGGTATAGTGAATGGGCATTGGAGACTGTTGAACACTCCTTAAAAAGTGTGACAATTTATAGAGTTAAGAATGTAAACTACCGTCAAGTCATGAGTTGTTCAAATTGATCTAAATCACAAGAAACACTTAGATTACTACAGACTAATAAAAGTTACCAATGATTGAGAAGAAGTATGCCAGAAGCTGTCAGAACACCATGTATCTTTTCAAAAGTCAATCTACAGCGTCAAAAACAAAAAACACTGTTGGACGCATTTCTTACATTCTTCAGAGCCGTTTTTTTTTAGGTATTTTTTGCTGGGGGTGTTGTGTTGTTTTATCGTTTGAAAAAATCCCCCGAGGGTGTTTTTGGATTGGGAATTTGAATTAGTTTCGAGTTAGATGACATTCTTGTTCAACGTGTTTACTTTTTCTTTCTCTGGAAGTTCTTGAGATTTTAGTAGGGTTATTATGCTGAACTCCTCTGCTGCCAGGCTTCCCGACAGTAAACATAATCTTGTCAACAAGTACGTTGGTATATTTTGGTTTTTGTACCAGGAAGTGCACAAGATTTTCTTTCACTTTCTAACAGACCTTAGCAAACACAAATATGGCTATAACTCAGCCGGTTTTACAGATATTGAGCTAAGATTAGGTGCACTTGTAGCTAAGAATCATACTTAATATATACTTTAAGCACAGTTTGTGTGACATCTTTATTTAAAACTTGGGCTTGCAAAGCGGCAGGCGATATGAATTCCTTCGAGAAATGCCTCATTTTGATTTCCAGTTTTGATTTTGTACTTTCTATAGTGATTTTCCTTTTCCAAAGTGCAGCCATGATGTCAACATGCACATATAAGGACAAAAAACAAGTCCAAGCTGAGAAAGGTTTTGCCTTTGCAGATCGTTTTATAACCATGTCTTTGCAATGCAGCAAACTGGAAATCACAACAGAACTCAGTTTTGTTCTTGTGTTTCCAACTTCACCTGTAATTACTGAAGTCAGGAGGATATTTTTGCTGAGTTTTTATTCTTAAAAATGCATTGCCAGTATATAAACTTCATGAAGGTCTTGTTTTAAATTGTTTAATTGTTGAGAAGTAAAACTGTTTTAAATCATTTGACTTTTAATGCTCTGTTTGTGGTCCAGATAAAAAAATAAAAATCTTGAAATGATTAGTTCATTAGTTACGACCTATCCTTTCTAAGCAGCTTTGCATAAAATAAAACAATGTGAAGCATTGTTTGAGCACTTCCTTTAACTTGAAATTAAATCATCTATCTTTTAGCTGAGCCACAGACAATTATGTCCACAGTTTAAAAAACAACAACACCACAAAGGCTGAAAACAAGGCTCTGTTGTTACAAGAAAATTTGTTTTGTTGAAGATGCTACTTACCGGTTAGGCTAAAGCAATGCTTAGGTTTGGATTATCTGAAATAATATACCTTTGCTCTTCTTGTAACCACACCATTAACAAAGTATCATCTTTCACTTTTTGGAAAGTTGCACGACCTCTCGCATCTCTGCACTGTTTTAGTTACTGCTGACTTGGTGTAACGGTTGTGTGCAAATAAAACAAAACGTTAACAAATGCATATGTCACAGATTTGCTGATGATTACCTTGCAGAAGAAATGTTCTCCCACCGGAAGATGAATCAAGATCAAGAGCAGAAGAGAAAGTGGAGGAGTTGCACAGAACATGACAGCTTGAACATCGAGTTAAATAACGCCACTTAACCAGAATAAGGGGCCAAAACGCTGCTTTATTGCACCAGTCTTAACATGGTTTACCTCGTGTTTGGTGAAATAACTCAATGAGTACAACAAAGTCATTTAGAAGTGGCAAAGCATCTTCATTAAAAAGAATTATCAGGTAAATTTCATCAACAACTTGATGGATTTTACTGATGTCTATATCCACAATTAATAACGTTTGGAGTCAACCCAATTCAAGATGGCCTCCATAGCTACTTGTCTCCTGCAAACACAAATACGGCTAAAGCTAAGTCAA
Source organism: Kryptolebias marmoratus (assembly GCF_001649575.2). Classification (NCBI taxonomy): domain Eukaryota; kingdom Metazoa; phylum Chordata; class Actinopteri; order Cyprinodontiformes; family Rivulidae; genus Kryptolebias; species Kryptolebias marmoratus. The sequence goes on along the minus strand of NC_051447.1, from coordinate 16,446,463 downwards.
TTTAACAGATGTTGAGCTAAGATTTAGTGTGGTAGTAGCCGAGGGTCATCCCTAAGAGGCAGGTGATATTCATTCTATCAAGGAATACTAGTTTAATTTTCAAGTCATGATGTGATAATAGAGAAATATTAGCAAGACATTCTTTTTATTAAACATACTTATGACTAAAATGGATTAAAACAGAACTTTTTCCAATTACAGACCATTTAAAATGTTTGCTTTTATATCACTACATTCAAAAAATCTCATTTTTTTTTAAGAGTAATTAGGTGAGAACACTAGTTTTTATTTGGATTTTTTTAAACTTGAATATTTTAGATTGAAGAAAAAGCTTCATTTGTTCTATTATACATGTATTAATAGATCCCCCGTTCTGTTCCCAATCTTATATTGAGATTAAATCTGGTCTTCCTCTGCCAACCTCCCGCTGTCCTCGATCTGAATTCATGTGTGATCGAACGTGGAAATCTGTGTGTCCTTCTGCTGCTGTCACGATGACAGGGTCAACAGGAAGTTCATGTTGAAAGGTGTGAAAATCCTGAGTGTCTTTGCGTTTCGCTGAGCGCTGCTCGTCAGCATGTGAATGACTGACAGTTTTCCTACAGCTTAATACTTTATCTGTGTGTGTGTGTGTGTGTGTGTGTGTGTGTGTGTGAGTCAGGATTCCTACCATTAGCAGATGGCCTTCATCATCCTGGACTCTGTGTCTGCATGTGATACTGCATGCCCGGGTTACACAATGTGATTCGGTGACTATCTGATCATTCCCACCACGTTCAGTTTAACGCTGTTATTTGTTCAAATACTAACTGTTACATCTGAGTTTAGTACGGAATATACCAGTTTTCCAGCCACCCGTTCATCTATTCTCTCCCACTTATCCGAGGCTGGGTTGTAGAGGTAAGAAGTCCAGGAGGTAAACTCGGACAACCCTCCTCCCCATCGACATTCTCAAGCCCCAAGGCCTTCCCAGGTCAGAGAGGATGAATCATCCTCCCAGGGAGATCTGGTTCTGCTCCGGGGTCTGGTCCCAGTAATGCCCGAACCAACTCTGGAAAAAGCTACTATCTCAATCAAACAAAGTCTGGTTAACCAATGCAACGTCCTTCAGCTGTTAGTCTTTAAACCTTTACCAGGCTAATCTTAGAGTAAATCATAATATAGACACAATGTTCATATTTATGTTTTTCAATGGGAAATTTCTGTTTGCATCACTTGTGTGAAGTCTAACTTGTAGGTTGTATTTTACGGCTTGACACCTGAACAAAACAGTGAATGAAAACAAAATCCAAAGTATGAAAATAAACAAACTCAGGTCTCCTCCCTTACATCTGTGTGTGTGACTTAACCTTGATGCCCTACATTTGAAAAATTTGAACTCTTTTTGTTGTTTTTAAGTGGCAATCATCCCATCACAGCAAATTCACCAATTCATTTGTGAATGCATTTTAGCTTCATGGTGAATGCCCGCGTTGAGATCTGAACGTTGAGCTTTACTGAGTTAAAGCTGACACTCAGCCGAAAGCAAAATTAATTACAGACGTCAAAGATCAAACTGAGTGAACCTCTTAAATCTCGTAAGGTATGCTTTGCTTTTTTTGTATTCTGGCAAGAATCCACAACTTTCCGCCTTGGGCCAAGTTTTGACACATGATGACTGACAAGTACTCCTCCTCTCAAATTTCAGAGTGAACCCTTCCCACGCCTGACTCAAGGGTGAAACCGGGACGATGGCTTCGTGTTAAAAAATTCACACAGGAATTCTGTTGGTCTGAAGGTTATCCGATGAGATGACTGCAGCGACAAAGTTAGTCACTTCTAAAGGCAGATCTCAGGGTCTGAAATCTTAATTTAGAGCCGAAAGAAACAGACAGCCCAAATTTGAGTGAAAACAAGAGTTTATGTGCACTTTTATTTTTACAATATTCTTACTACAACCCAATAAAAGTCCATTTTTCTTAAAGGTTTTAGTCAAGATACTGAGGACTATCATCACTCCACATATCAAGTTTGTTATGGTAGCCCAGAAGGGCCATAAGAAGCAACATTTTCAATAAGTAGTTTGTGCCACGTAATGACATTCTGCAAAACTGGATTTCCTTAAGTTAAAATCTATTACTATTGCCATAAAGCTGAAACCAAAGTATTTCACAGAAATACAGAAAAAACAAAAGCATAAATGAAAAAAATAAAACAGCTTGTCATTTTCAATTAATTTTAGAGAAAGCTACAGCCAGTTTGAGCACTAAATGTGTTCGCTGCAAAAACATATCCAACTTATTCCTGAAAGGAACGCAGGTTTCCAGCTGCCTTTTAGGCCCAATTTTTTATTTTTATTTTAGCTCAATATCTGTACAATTGACTGAGTTACAGACAATCTCGTGTTGGCAGTCGATTAACTACGACGGCCATCTTGAATCTTGGTTGACGCCTTAAGTTAATCCATTGTAGATGTGCATCCAATGAAGACTTTCATTAAAATCCAAGCAGTAATTCATGAGATGTTTTGCTAACACACAAACAGGGTTGAACCTATTGTCATCGTTTTAAGCAAAATACATTGAACAACGTGTAGTACTCAAAGTGTTTGTTGGGGATGATGCTCAGCTACTACCACACCAAATTTTAGCCCAATATTTGGAATTTGGAATTTCTGAGTTTCGTCTCAGAGCTTGGAAACGATTTATTTCCCTTCATTCTGTGCAATCAAGCACTTTTAAAGGAACAGTTTCTTGAGCTGCAAGCATCAGTAAATTAAACAGTTAATTCCTTCAGCTACCACAACTTTTCATCAATGAGGCGGCCATACTGGATTTTCAGCTTTGGGGTTGGTGAGAAAAACTAACTTTTCAAGCAGAAACTCCGACTTCAAGGTGATTTTTGTTTAATTTTAAGCAAGCATTTCATTCAGATTGATGACAATATATTTAAATTAAACTCATGCAAAGTGACCTTTCTTATACATGTCAATTTCTCAAATGTGTGATCATGCAGACACTGATAATTTAAGAGGTAACAGCTGTGACCTACATGATGCAGCCACTCAAACTCTTTAAAAATTCATAAATTACCGCACACAGTCTCCCTTTAATTCTAGAATAATGTCAAGCGCCTCAAACACTGTTATGGAGAAGACAATGTGCTGCAGTGGCATGTCCATGCTGCCTGCTGTGCCCTGAAGGGAATGATATCCACTTGCTAAAGCACAAAGTGTACCAGAAGAGAGGCACAAGGAGGGAGTCGGTGACACCAGAAACAACACGAGTTCTGCATAGCTCAGGAGGTGATAAGAGGCTACACAGCAAGGAAATCATAGACGCATCTATTTTATCCTCACTGACACTAAACCTGTCAGTTTTTGCACCAGCGCCACGCCCCGACGTGGTCCTAATGTCTGCTCTTGCCTTTGCCCTCTCAGGAATCTTCTGACAAGTGTCCACGACAAGTTCTGTTGAATGTCAATACGACACAATCCACAGTGTGATATGGCAACAAACACATCGGGGAGTACGCACAAGTTACGATAACTGATGCACATCAAAGAGTCAGGTGAGACTCACAATAGTTATTGCTGACAACATAAACGTAAATGCAAGAGCGGCTCACCAGAATTACGGCGTCACTAACCGCTGTGGCCGACTCTTGTTACGGTCAGGCGTTACGATCACACAGACAAAAGGTAAAGGGTCAAGGAAGGACAGGAAGCACTTCTGTGAAAATCCTAAATGAGCTGGAAACTAAAAATAAACCTGATTTTATTGTAGACAGGTTAATTTTAAACTTAGCTGAGGCTTTTCTCCAGACCCATTTTGACATTACAACTCAGACTGTAAAATTTTATCAAACTTAGCTAATAAATACTGAAGCTGCAGATAACAATAATTAGCATTCACAAAAAAAGCATCTAAAGTACATAACTTAATGTATTGCTGCCTCAGTGCCATTTAAACCATGAAATGAAGCCCATTTTGTTTCTCTGTCAGTTTTAGTCTTTGAATTAAGACTTATTGAGACATGCAGTCATGGGAAAAACAAAGACCACCCTCTTTCAATTCTGTTTTTTGTTGGTTTTTTTGTATCAGATGGTATATAATAATCTGGGTATTTACCAGGTTTTAGAATAATCAAATCTAACCACAAATGGACAAAAGCACAAAATATTCCACCATGTCATTATTTATTAAACAAAACTAAATTGCAAATCTGATCAAATGTATTGATTAACTGATCATCAGTATAAAAGACCAACACCAAGGTGGAAAGACATCAGCAATGGCCTTAGAGAACAAACTGATGCTGCCCATCAATCTGGAAAAGGTTAAAGGTCATTTCCAAACTATTTGGAGTCCATCGTGTTACACAGAGAAAAATTATTAACAAGTGAAAAACATTTAGGACTGATGCCAAGCTTCCCAGGAGCGGACATCCCAGCTAATTCACCCAGAGGTCAGACCATGCAACGCTCTGAGAACTGACAAAAACACAAGAGCCCCACCTCAGACTCTGCGGGCCTCAGATAGCAGGTTAAAGTTCACGATAGGACAGTTAGAAAAAGACTGAACAAGTATGGCTTGTTTGAGTCACCAGAAGTAATTACATCCCTTCTAAAATGAACAGAACGACTTCTTTTTTTTTTTATCTGAGTAAACCAAGACTTCTGGACAGATGAGACCAACGTGGAGATGTTTACCTATAACACACAGCTCCATGTTTGGAAAAAAAACAAACAGTATCAGCACAAATACCTCATCCTAACTGTCAAGCACAGTCATAAAAGGTGATGATTTGGGTCTGTTTTGCAGCCACAGGACCTGGGAAACTTGCAGTCACTGAAATGACCATGAACTCCTCTGTAGACCAAAGTATCCTCGAGTTAAAAGTGAGGCCATCTGTCTGACAGCTGAAGCTTGGACCAAACTAGGTCATGATGTAACAGGACAATGATCCCAAACACAGCAGCTAATCTACAACAGAACAACCCAGACTGAAATGTTATGCGTCTTTAATCCCCAAAATCAAGAAGTCGCATCTATCCAAAGGTCACACTTTGAGTAATAATGTTATTCACCAACGTCTAGACTGCATGTGATTTAAGGCCTTATTGCCACAGTAAAATCTGATTGCCATCAACGCTTCAAATACTTCTGTCTTTTCCTGTGTTGTGCAACCAACTGTGAGCAGCTGGACTGTTAACACACAGTGAGTGTACAGGGTGTGCTCCGCTAATCTGCCAAAGAAAAATAAAGACGAAGTTAAGATCTTAAGGCCATAGTAGAAGTTGGTCCAAGGAGTGTCCTGATTCCCGAGGATATCCCTGTCTGGTGTTCACCTAAGCTGCCTAAACATACAGCAGCAACGCCGTGACTCATAGTGCACACTGTAGCTATGGTTTCTTTACCAACTGACACACCAGTGTACACTTTATGAAGCAAATCACCAGTGATTCATAAACTGACTCCATCAAATCAGCAGCAGTATTCAAATGTCACTGAGAGATCTGGTTGCCATTTATGCAAATAAAATCCTGTTTTGATGATTAATCTCCTGGAGACGGGTGATGTGCTGGCGTGTCAAAATCAGTATTTCCCGACATTACTAACCACATCTCCGCCATTATACAACACAGCGAGGGACTGAAAACAATGTCTGAAAGCACAGAGTCTCAGCTTTCTCATCTTTCTTGCTACATCCTACGTGGCTCAGAACAAATATAAGCCAGTGAATATAATCATTAAACCACAGCTTCATCCATTTTTTTGCATGTAACTGGTAAAGTCAGGTGTCTATCAACATGTTGTGCCTATCTGTGTTCAGTAAGTCACTGCAGCTGTGTTGTTTTCTTTGAGAATGTCCACAGATAGTTTTGCTTGGGTAAACACCATGCACATTCATTGAAAAAATGCAAAAGACAAAATACACACTAGGGGAAGTTACTGCAAGCATTGATGAAGCCACTGAAGGTTTTGTTTTGCATCATATGCATGTAGTTCTGTGTGCGTGTGTTGTTTATATTTCTAATTAATGTTTGTTTTTTAGTCATTCATTCCTCTTTATCTCAGGCTGTCCTAAATTTGGTGAAAGCAGAACAACTACGTTTCATTTTGAGCATTCATTTTACATTTACCTACTAATCTGATCATAATTCTCACTACTTTTGTGAAGCTAGGACTTAGTTAAATCCATTTTTAACACTAAAACAATTCATTCACATGCGTACAGGTGGTATTACACAAGAAATGTACAAAATTGGTCCAAATTCTATTTGATCTCTTTGCTCTGACTCACGATGACCAGTAAAATAAACTCACAAACCAAGAAACAAAGCGTGCACAACATTTTTCTCATACCAACGGTTAATTTGTCCTTAAATCTGTTTACCTACAAAAACAGACAAAGACTGAATACAGGTCAATAGAGGTAATGTCCATGGAAGAGCCATTATGCAACAAGAACTCCAACAATTTTCATTTGTTGGTACACATTTCTGCTCAGATTTCTTGACTTTAGGACGCTGATAGGTTTCTAAAACTATCAAAATTAAAATAGACTTGCTGTAAAAGCACATAACAGACGGGCAAAAAAATTATGATTCAAGTTATCAATGTTTGGAGAAATTATACAAGAGTTAAAAAAAACATTTTTTATTTACTGGTCTGGAAGACAATTTGCAAAAACCGGCGCTCCACCGCTCTGCATGAACCCTGATATTTATATTTGACAGATGTCTCAGTCTTTCTTTTTTCTTTTGTGTTTAGCAGCAGACTCACTCTTATATACTCTACGCTTGCCTGATGCCGCCATATTTGTTTACCTACACAGACTTCCATGTGGTTTGACAGATTCAGCTGAGTGATTTGTTTACATTCAGCGTAGACCCGCATTTCCGATTTGCAAATCAATATAGCTGGAAAACTACTGGAATAAACTCTTTCAAACTGCACTGTTCGATATAGCTCAGGATCACATTCTTATGTTTGATTTCATACCTTGCATTGAGTACATTTAAATGCAAAGTGCTGCCTGAAGAAAGCTCCACATTTTGAAGCTCAGAGGGAAGCAGAAAAAGCACCAACACTGGATGGTTTTCTGTCCTTACCGCCCCACTCGGCGGCCTCGGTCCGGCCCAGACCGCTCACCTTAACTTTCACTCATTCACAAACTCGGCATCAGGCACAAAGAGGCCGTCCTGCCTCGAGGTGAACACACTAACCTGGATTCTTTTTCAACACATCGAGAAACTTTTATCTCGTGACGCAGCGACTTTGACAGTTACAGCAATATTTTGCAAAAGATTTATGATAAAGAACACAAATGAGATCACCAGTTGGCTGTTTTATGAATCCCTCCAGCGTAGCCTTGAGCTGAACGAGTAAAGAGAACTGGTCCGTTTCCAGGCTGATCTAAAGTTGCATAACATGAAGGTAAAACCAGGTTTTCAACACTTTTCGTCCTTTTTTTTTTACCGTAACGTATTCCCCTCTGTCGAAACATGCGGTTTTCACTTGTGGAACTTGACCATGTGCTGTGCATTTACACTTAGCGATGTGTTAGAGGGTCCCCTGACCCCTCCTCCTCGCGGTAACATACTTTCCCTATCAGGCGTCTCGTTTGTACTCCTTAATGTTTCCTGCTCCGTTTCCCATAAAAATTCAGAAGCTGGAGTTTCCTTTCTTCCTGAGCCAAATTAGGCTAGATGGCTGGAGGCTAACATGAGCACACCTTTATATAAGCTGACCCCTCGGAGCGTTAGGCTATGCCCTTTTCTTTTTAACGATGAGAAAAAACAATTAGTGGCATGCTCATACCTGCATGTGTGTAGGAAATATAAATGCATACAATGTGCATGCTTTATGTGCGGCACAGATTTTTTTTTTACCCATGTCTGAGCTGGTGTGTCTGCTATCCAAATCTCTCATGAACCACTGAATAGATTTTAATGAAACACTCAAAAAGTAATCACTTGATGTGCATCTACAATGCTCCAACTTTTGAAGCAAATCCTTTTCAAGATTTTTACAGATTTTACAGATATTGAGCTAAAATTTGGCATTAGTACCTGAGGGTCTTTCCCAACACAAACTCTGAGCGCTACATGTTGTGAGGTCGTTGCTTAAAACTTTGGCATTAATTGTTGGAATCAATCCTGTTTTTGTGTTAGCAAAATATCTCATTTAAATGAAACTCCCAGTAAGCAATAAACTGAATTTATCAGTTGTAGATGTACATCTAGATAGATAATAAGCTAATCTTTGGTGCAGTTTTGACTGAGAGTCAACCCACAATATCACATTTGATAGGTTAAAGGTTTCACCAAAACCTTGTAATCAAATCCAAAGGATATTTCTTTGTTTAAATTGCAGCAGGCAATATGCATTCGTTCAAAAAAGAAGCCAGGTCTTTTAATCACTTGTGCAACCCTCCCACTTTATTCATTTCAGCTGTGGTTTGTGAGTTTACTCACTTCTGGGGCATCTGATTTTGCTGCGCCTCACTTAAATGAATTGACAAACTAAACTACAGGCTTTTTGAATGTCACGGCTATATTTATCCAGCGACAGACAGACACAGCGCCTCTGTCTGTCCCCTTTGAGAATGGGGTTTGGAATCGCACCACATAACCCAAAAAAACTAGGCCGAGCACAGATGGACCGACTGCTTTACAGGCGTGCCGCCATGTCCGAGGCTGTCATTGTGTTGCATAAAATGACCCCCTGTGTGCTGCAGCTTGAATTCAGAAGCCAAACAGTGCTATCTTTGGCCGATGTAAAAGGCAGAATGGATTTGATCTAAGGGGCGAAGCAAAACCGTCTAGACTATTAAAGAAAAAGGAAAGCTGAGATTTAGAGTTAACTTTAGTTAAAGCTCAAACTTCTGCTGCGTTCAGACAAAAATATAATTAAATAGAAATTATTATAGTTATGTTTTACAGAATTAACAGGTTTTGCCATGTTAACATATTTTTATTTTATGTCAGTCGTATCTGTAAACTAGCGTTTTTAATTTTGTCATTATCAACTCCTTCAATATGATGTTAAAGGGACAGTTCAGACATTTTGAAGTGGAGTTCTGTAGAAAGATTATGAACAACAATATCTTACCTGTTATAGATGGCTTTTTGAACAACTTCAGTTTGAAGAAAAAGGAGTTTAATTCTGACTGGACTGACGAGCTAATGGCTAGTCTGAGTGGGACCAAGACCAAGGTATAAAAAGACTCCAGTCTCAAATAAATATCATAGCGGTTAATGTGATCACTGCTTTATAAACAGTTAAACAGCTGACAATTTGAATTACACAGTTATTTCAGAAGAAATATTATGATAATCCTGCCAAAACTGCTACAGCTAGCTGCTGCCGTTTCTCTTGCAATTAACTATAAATTTCTATTGAAATAACTATAATACAAGACTGACAACAATAGAAAGATTTATAAATCTGTGTTAGTATGAACAGTTATGAAAATTGGAGATTGGAGTCGTTTTAAGACAATCCTTCCATTTTAGTCTTGGTCCCATTCCGACAAGCCATTAGCTTGTCAATCCAGTCACAACCAATCTGTATTTCTACAAACCAAGGTCTCTCAAAGACAACAGGTAAGATATTAATTGTTCATAACATTTCCATATAACCCCACGTCAAAGGATCTAGACTATGATTTAAAGGTATTTGTGTTGCTTTTGTTGGTTTGTCCGAAATTCTGTTCTAAAAGAGGCAATGATAGTTTTCTGACATCTGATAATGGATAGTTGAAGGATGAAAGGGGTATTTGGAAGGAGTAGTTTAATAAACTTTGATGTAATATCCAGTTCAAGGTTTTGAAACAGAATGATGGCTACCGTTTGACTTAATTTGGCTGCAAATTAGGTTTAATTCTGATGCAAGTTTTAAGAAACTGTTTCTCAAGAAGAGTTTGCTGCTCCTATAAGTGCAGGTGTGTGAACCCCACATGGGCATTTTTAGGCAGGACAGATGTCTCTGCAAAAAAATGGACTAAACATGGACAAAAAGCGAATGCTCTGTAACATCTCATTGGTCACTTAATTAAAAACACTCAATTAATTGCAACATCGAGTCAAGTTTGTGTCGCCAGTGAATTGCCAACAGTTGCAGACAGATACTATACTAACTTTACTAACTAACAAGTCTCTTTAGAGCTCCTAAAAATTTATTGAAAGAACATTGGAGCTTGATAAAACAGGTTCAGTCTGTGTTTATACAAATCTACTACATCTGACCAACTGAAAGTCTTCTTGCTGTAGAGCCCCGGCTCTGAAGAGGCTCATCTTTCTTCACCTGAACAGCACCATCATCCTTTCATCCCTCCGACCCATTTATCTGTGGGCCTCTGCCCAGGTAAATCTGCACAGATATCATTATGTTACCGTTACAACCCCCAGGAGTATCGAGGGCAGACAAATCTAGGTCAAGCAGACTACCTTTTTCATATCATGAATGGAAAAAACAAAAACAAAAACAAAGTGGGAGACTTGCAATGCATTACAACATAAAACAAGTTGAAAAGAAGGTTTAAAGAGTATGTTTGAATGATTTCAGCTTGGATAGGATGATTTAAATCATCATATGGTAACCCCTGTCTGTAGCATTTCATGTTATATTAAAAATGATGTTTGCCAGGCATTTTTAAATGGCTGTCTAGTACCTATAAAAAGTAAGCACATTGCAATTTAATTCATCAGCTATCTGTCATGTTGCATTTCCTCTGCAATTACAAGCTCACATCCCCTGCTATTTGCCCAAATCTGTCTTTATAAAAAGACTAACTTTAACGCTGCATTGTATCAGGCTATTACCAGATCCTTCCGATTCCTTCGGTTTGTTTACAGTGGGAGTGAGACTGTGTGTTTGTGCATCTGCATCCAGCTGGTTCTCACTGCCTTACAGGCCTCATGCTGCAGAGCACCCATTTAAGGCGCTCTGACATTTACATGCGGTTGCCTATTGGTGTTTAAACTAAATATTACTACAACCAAAATCAACAGTAGACAGTGACCAGACACAGGCGCCGGCAGCTGTCTCTCCCTTTTCTTTCTCCCAGCTTCACTTTTTGCTCCCGCTCTCCGTCTCCTCGTCTCAGTCTGGCGTTCTCCCTCTGATGTGTTTGTGAGTGTGCACGAGCGTGCGCACGAGGATGATTTCAGGCAGCCAATTATGGCTAAAGCGAGGCGGAGGAGTGACAACATGCAGTAAAAGACCACTGTCTGGAAAGGCTAAGAGAAAAAGAAAATTGAGGAAAGGAGATATACAAAAAGAGGCTGACTGAGATTAACAAAGTGGAAAAGGAATAATAAAAGAAGACTAAAATAAACACTGAGACAGTCACAAAAGTCTCATGTGGAGGACAGACAAGTACACAATAAGCCTTAGGGTTTTCTTTGAAAGTGCCTAACCAGTATTTTTGCTCTGTGCACACAGAAACACATGTTCACGAATGCATTATTTAGAACAACATGTTTTTGAACTGTGCTAAATTTTTCAAAGGGAAAATATATTGTCCTTCTACACATTTTGCAACCAGTCAGGTGCAGATTATTTAAGTTTTGTACAATGCAAGGTGTTGTTCCCATGACTCAGACTTGTTTGTCACGTCCCACAAATGGCTCCAGGTCACCTTGTTCCCTCATGTTTTACCCTGGTTTTATCATTTTGTACCCATGATACCAATCTTTTTCTGTTTATCTGTTCCTTCATCCAGTAATCCTTGTCTTAGCCGGAATTCCAACCTTTAGCCAACCATTGTCCACTGCCCTGAAAGCTAAGCAATAATCACTTTTGTGTGTTCATTTGTTTGTCTGCTCATCTCAAGCTCCACATGGATGGCTTTTATTGAAACACTCAGAAATCGTTAGATGAACATCTACAACTAACTGCCCTTTGGAGTCAACCCGGTTCTAGATGGCTGCCACAGCTAACTGTTTTTAGAGTTCTTACAAATTACCCCTCTGAGTCTCAAACTTTTGTTTGGTTTGGTTTTTCCCTACCTGGGATTAGTAGGACTTCATAAACCTAAAAACTTTGAGAACTTCTTGAAGGAACATGTCACCTACCACCTAGAATGCCAAAGTATTTACAACTACCACACCAAATTTTAGCCAATATCTGTAAAGCATTTCTTTCTTTTTCAGTGTTGTAAATATATTGCCCTGGCTCAGTGATCCTAGCTCTAATTTTAATCAAATTCTAACCAGATGAGTAGATTATATTACTACCGATAACTTTAGATTATCAGATGTCAAGATTGGTATGTAGAGATCAATGGCAGGTGGCCCCATTTTGTATTCACAAAGGTCTGGGTACAAAGTGACCAAAACTGCAAAAGTACAAAGTAGCAAAAATACAAAGCAATCGGCCCACTTCACAGATGCTTGATGAGATTAGTGATCTAGTTTTTGTGTTTCTCAAACCAATCTTGAACTATTTTTGCTTTTTGCCAAGAGGTATTTTGTGCTGAAAGGAGTCGTTTTTGCAAGAAATTACTATTTGCAATAAAGGGTATACTTGGTCAGCAACAATGTTTAGATTGGTGGTGAATCCTTTGGAATAGCATGGCCCAGCATCACACTGTCCTTGTTGACCACAGTCCATTCTTTCATCATCTGTATTATGTCATTCCTAGTTAAATCATTATGCAGATTTAGGCTGAATCCCATTTCACTCTTTCCTCTTATTTTTAAGCACTACCCCCAACATTTTGCACATTCAGGCTGAGTGGTTGGGCGTCCTGATCTACTTTGTAATGTAAAATAAAGACAAATGGGGAAGGGCTTTCTATCCATTAGAGACTAAGATTTTTTGTGGGCACACCTTGAAATGAAGGGGTATATGCTGCGATTGCAAAAATCCTAACAAATTTATGTATTCTCCTCCATTTAAATATTTTTACTGTCACAACGGACACTGAAATGTCGAGTTTGTTGTGCACCAATGTACTGGTACTGCTGCCAGTTTTTTTTAAATAAGTAGCAAAAAAATCACATTTCCAATTAGACATTTTAATCCCTCAAAAAAAAAACACTTCAATGCTTAGTTTAGTGTATGCCAATGAATTACGTTTGGTATTGTTCTTTAACAAACATTAAAGTTATATGGGAAGTCCACCGCAAATATTATAACTAGTTTTACACACTATATATGGGTATATTAATGTTTTTCATAAAAGGAATCGACCACAACTGATGGTGCATTGACCATTGTTCTTTACTACTTTGAATTTATGGCCAAAGGGTTGTGGTAGGGGTAGGAGTGTGGGGAGAGGTGGTCTTCGCCATCCACACAATGTGAAAGAAAATATGATATATCAGTCAATTTCACCTGAATTGCCGATATAAAGTTGATTCAAGTGTTACTGATCCCCCTACATTTTTTAATGTGGTTAATTGGTCATAGTTCCGTAACTTATTGATTATTAAAGAACATCCCATCCAGAAGGGAAGTTGGGTAGGAGTTCGGCACTTTGATTTGTGAAACACTAAATAAAATCATTACACTACTTGCCTGAGCTGGGTACTTAAAGTTTCCTCCTGAATCTGAATCATTACCTTGTCCCGAACATTTAGCCTGACTTTAAGCAGTCCTAACAGCAGCATCAGAACTGACCCAGTCTTGTATGTAACGGGGAGAGAGAGTGAAGTGAAAAGAAATCACCTGCTATCTTATTAGCTTCAGTAGTTCTGTGTGGAGCAAAGTGTGCACTCCAGATCCCAGGGGAAGAACCGTGGCTCAGATTAGTTAACCCTGCCTCACCCGGGCTGCCGTTCGGCCTTATCCCTGCAGCTTAAGCTTTTAATGAGTTCACTGCCTTCCTCTCTTTTTTCTCTTCCTCTCTCCAGGCGTTTTTGTTTCATCCAAGGATTCTCGGATTCTTTGGGTTCATTCTTTGTTATTCATGTAAACTTTTTCCGCATTCAGTTGTGAGTTTTTTTTGCTTCATCTCCCATGTCTCATCACTTCAACCCACACTACCACACACTCCTCCCCCTTCCTCAACCTGTCAGCATATGTTCTTCTGGGTCAGGATTAGAGCCTTTCTTGTTAGTCAATTACAGATGGAACGGTTTAAAAAAAAAAAAAAAAGCAAGAGAATGTTCTCAAATGTGCTTTTTAATGAACTCAGTTTACACCACACAAAAAAATTTAATCTCTCGCTAGTGGATTTTTCTAAGACCTTCTACCCGTTACATCTCTTAAACCATCCCCCTTACACGCCTGCCCTTAAATATTCATGCTGTTGTAACTGTAATTTATTCATGCTGAATTCACATCTGGTTTGTAACTGGCCTTGCAGGGAAACATGTATAGTGAGCAATTTGTTTAGCCTGGTCCACGACTGAACGCGCGTCTCGAGCCCCCATATAAGGTCACAGGAAGGTCTCAGGGGAGAGTAGTAAGCCGCTGTTACCGGATCTGACCATACTGTCATTAAGTCTGGCAAAGGGCTGAACATGGATGTGTGAATGAATGTGTGTTTGTGTGAGTGTATGTGGTGGTGGGGGGGCTAGCTTGTAGTAGAAAGAAACTACGGAAAGAGATGCAGCAGAATCAGGATGTGGTGAAAGTCACAGTCAGGCCTTTAAGGAAGTATCTTGCTGAACTGTGACTGTTGGAGAGTATTGCAGATTAAAAATTGCAAGAAAATCATCAAATTATCGGTTGCAGTCTTACTAAATTTTAAGCGTTTGTAAGCAATTGACCAGAGAGTCGTGCAAACACATTTTGCGCAGTTAATATTTGAAAATCAAAATTAAGACCAGTTTTTTTATGATTATTTATCATCAGTACGGTTTTTAAACCCAGACAGGTTTTTTGTTAAAGGGCGGCTCCTGTGAAGTTGCAAAATACAGGTCTCGAGCTCCTGTAATGGACTGGAGATGCCTGCAACAAAACTGAGAAGGTTTTGAGATAGATTAAAGACACCTGCAGTAACTCTGACTATTTTGAGGGAAAACCAGTTGCCAACATGTTTGAACACACTCAATTTCTGAGATGACAAATCTTTTCCACAAAGCTGGCAAGAAAAATGATGATACCAGAAGGAAGTATCGTGTGAATAATACCTTCTAGTATCGTTCTCGTTCAGCCCAGCTGTTACATACCTTTTCGGGGTCATTGAGAGGTTGACCTTACCTTGACCCGGGCTTGTTTTAAGTCCCAAAAGTTATGAGTGCAAGAAATATAAGCAGATAAAACAGGATTGAAGTGCTCTAAGCTCATCTATTGCAGAGACCCCCCCCCTCTCTCTCTTCAGGCTTAGAGGCCGATTATGGCATATGATATTGAATCCTCTTTGGGCTGTAGCCATTGTGTGAGTGTGTACTTTATTGTGCGTAAAACAGCAGAGTGTCTATATGTGCCTGTATGAAGGTAACTCATTTGCCTGATAAACCACAAGCCGCTTGTGACCTTGTGTTGAGGGTCTTTTACCCCCCTCAGTGTGGGGTCAGGAGTTCAGCTGGATGCTAAGTAATGACTTTCAATCAACATGGATGACTCACTCATGGGATGCATGGCTGCGTCCCTGAAACCCAGGTAGGTGAAGGGAAGGTAGAGCTTAATCTTTGTGGTAAAACTCCATTAGATTAACATAATGTCCTGGTTACTCAGACATTTGGTAATAACCCTAGCTTTTTCAGTGGGAATCTTTATTAACGTCTGCATTTCAAGGCGTAAGCAGCGGACAGTTTAAGCCAATATCTCACTAGGCTGCGACTGTTGGGGACTTGTTGGTAAACAGCATCTGCGAAGGGGCCCCTAAAATGTCAATAAATGTTCTTTGCGTGAGTTGCAAAGGCTTGCAGTCTTCCTGCTTAAATTTTCAGCAAAAATAAAACTGCGCAACAAAATTTATGTCAAAGTAGCTGCAAAATTGTCAAAGGCATCTCAAATCTGTCTTTAGCCCATCTCAGTTTAGTTTTCCGTAATTCTCACTTGAGTTGTATTTCGACACCTGCATGGGAGCTCTCCTTTAACAGAAAACATCTGAGGCTACAGCACCAAATGTCCAGGTCCTACAATCATGCTGAAGATAAATAATTACTCAAAAACTAGCTCAAATCTGCCTATCTTTATTTTAAAAGTGTACTTTGATTGATTAAATCAAACTTGGGGGAAGATGCCCAGGTGGATACAAAGTGCCCACCTTTTCTTGCAACAAAAAATAAAGTAAACAACCTAGAAAGCAGTTCTTCCAGATGTGCACATAAACTGGTCACACTAAACAATGCTGAATGGCTCGTTGGTCACTTGGTTGTAATTACTGAGTGAGACTGTAAAGTAAGTAAAGATTACATTAAAAAAACTACAATTGATCAAAGTGCTGTACATAAAATAGTAAGACTGAAACTGAAATTTCCATGTTCAAGGTACAAATGCTGTACCTTGCACTGTTGCTCTGTTTATTTACTTTTCTCTGAGACATTACGATTATCAAGAAACAAACTAAAAAAAAAAAAAAGAACCACAACATGAACCTAAATGTCAGGGGGGGAAAAAAATTCTCTTACGGTAAAAACAGGGCTGGGTGCCATTGTTTAGCAGTAAACACATTGTACAGTTTGGGCTGATACTAAACACACTAGAGGCATGTTGTTGGTTTGGCTGAGGCTGACTGAGACATTGTTATTGACCATACAAAGTGTCGACAACTTCATAACAAAACTGATACCTGGTATTTGGAATTACTACTTTAATCTTTCAGTGGAAACTAGCACTGTGTTTTTATACATATAAACATTAGGCGAATGTAAGCTCTAAAAGGTCTATTAACTTTACAAGACCAAAGCCTACCTATTAGCTTCTCGTTGATGATCATGATTGACAGCTGTCGGTAGTTTATCTTTCCTAACATTAAAAAGCATTTGTTTGCTGGAACTCACTGGATACTCATCTGTCCCCCTCAGATGAAAGAAAAATGTTTAGGATGTTCATTTAGGACCAACCCAGGAGCCACCAAGGCTCAAGTCTGCCATGAACTGGAAACTGTTGGAACACCAGTGTCCCCGTCTACAGTGAAGCCAGTTTTTCATCATGACGGACTGAAATTCGCAACTGCCCTCATGGACAAGTCAAAGTTCTTGTGATTAAACGTTTTATGGTTAGATGAGACCATGACTGAGCTACTTGACTCCAATGACAAGTATATTTGGAGAAGTCAAGGCGAGGCTTTCAAACCAAAGAACACCGTACCGTTCGTCAAGCATAGTGGTGTTAGCATCATGCTGGGGTACTTGTGCATTGCACAAAGTAGATTAAATGTTGAAATAAACAGGACTACTTCCAAATTATTCAACTTTGCATCTAGCAAATGTGTCTAACTTGGACACTGTCAGAACTGGGTTCTGATTGGCTAAAACAGGCTAATATTAAGCTTCTAGAACGGCCCTTCCAAGGTCCCAACCTCAACCCAATAAAATAAATTTGTGGACTATGCATAAAAGTGAGGTCTATACCAAGAAACTAATCAGTTTTAGGTAAACTCGACCATTTCTGCCAAGATGAGAGTTCAAATATCAGCCAGAATCATACCAAAAGTTTGCTGATGACTACAAAAAGCATCTCGTTGGGATTCAACTTGCTCATGGAAATTTAACCAAATATTAGTAAGGGTGTACTTAAATATTTATCGTTTTGACCCTGTGTGGATTAGAAAAAAAATCACAAGTTCAAACTTGTGCACGCTTTGTTTCTTAAATCATTAAAGTTGAATGTTTTATAACTATTACACCCTGGAAAAAATGGTTTAAAGAAATCATTAAAAACTCCAAATTAACATGCCATTCATGCACATGAGTTTATGTATACTTATGGCTGCAACTGTATATTCAAATAATCCTTTAAGTGAATGCAAAAAATGAGTATTTGGTTCTGTTCAGATCCAGTTTTGCAAACCAGCACCCTTATAGATTATAGTCAGCCTCCTCTTTCAACATGTTTGCTTATAGTGAAGTTTCCAAGACAAATTTACTCACATGCCCTGTTTGGTTGTGACAGTGGGTGAGAGGGTAGCCTGGGGGGACTGGGGAGTCTTTGCATTCCAAAGGTTCAGGTTGTACTGGCTAAGTTTCAAA
Organism: Kryptolebias marmoratus; assembly: GCF_001649575.2. Lineage (NCBI taxonomy): Eukaryota > Metazoa > Chordata > Actinopteri > Cyprinodontiformes > Rivulidae > Kryptolebias > Kryptolebias marmoratus. The sequence goes on along the minus strand of NC_051447.1, from coordinate 16,428,384 downwards.
ACATGCATCATGACAAGTGTCTTGTCATAGCTTGGCTTCTCCCCTTTCGCATGGTTGAGTTTCTCACATCATCTGACAAAACGAAGAGATTAAAGAATTGGAGAGAACAACATGTAATCAGAAGATGGGCAGATTGTTCCCACAGAAGGTAGATAAATAAGTATTTGAACAACAAACAAAATGCTTTATTACAGTTTTAATCAAATGGTTGATAATCATAGCTCTTAAAATGTTGGTTTAAAAAAAAAGTATATTTAAAACCACAAAGCCTGTCCTCATGTTTCTGAGATTTTTTTTCTCTCCCCTTCATGTGGTGGAGAGATTAATGGGGGTTTTCCTGCATGCCATCAAAGTGATCCCCCTGTGCTCCTGTTTTAGACCAGCTAATGTATGGTTGGGGGAAAGGACACATTACTGTGGCTCATACATACAGTGGTTAAAGAGCAGTCTGGTTTTCTATTTCATATGAGCAAACACACATGCACATGTTTCCCTCCTCAGCCAGCTGCACCTGTTGCTGGCTGTTGATCAGTGGCTGTCAAATGGGTTTGAACACATATGGCTTTATTCAGAATATTTGCATAAGTGTGTGTGTGTGTGTTTCTATACTAAAAGGGACCATAATCTGGTTTGAAACCAACTTATGGGGGATCCTCTTTACTTATAAGGACCAACGTGTGGTTCCCTTGAGTGCAAAGACATTTCTGAGGAGTAAGACTTGGATTTAGGGTTATATTTAGGTCATGATAAGGGTCAGGGGTAGGATTACAGGCATTCAGTTGTGATGGTTAATGGTTAGGGTAAGGGGCTAAGGAATGCATTCTGTCAATAAAATGTCTCCACAGGCAATTAGAGAAAGAAAAAAAGTGTGTTCTTGTGTGTCCTTTCATCACATTGCTCTTTACTGTGCGTGTTGGTGACGTTGGTAGGCTTCTCATATATGTCACCAAGGCCACAAGTGTTGAGCAGCCTCTCCTTTCCTAGAAGCCCATTTTGTCTCAAAAAAAGAATCTGGGTCCAATCATCCATTATTCAATGTGCCACCAACCAACCTCTGCTTAGGGAATAACAGCCTTTGCAAACTTAAGCTCTGTAATGAGAGAGTCCACTCCAACCCCATGTCAAGCCATGTCATGGACCTGAGCAGCTTCCAAGTATAGCCCCAAATAGATCAAAGGCTCCTTTTTTCTTTCATTTACAGAAATGAAACCTTATTTTACTCCCACATGCAAAAAGCTTTATTATTTTTGATCAGTGGCCCAGTTTGGTTGGATTGCCGGTAAGTGTCACTGAAAAGACTGCACTTCTGACGAGAAGTCAGATGATTTTTATTTTTAGACCTAGCTGATATTTTGTGGTGCTATTTTTGTCGGCAAGCTGCATATTTTAAAATCAGGTCAAATTATGTCATCTTTTGATTTCCTAGAAGTTTGTGTTTTTCAGCTTCATTAGCCTCGAGTGTGGCTATAAAACAAGCTCAGCTTTTATCTGAGAATCACAACCTCTTTGCCTATCTTATGTTGGGCAGCAAATGTTCCTGCTTGTACATCAAGATGTGTAATTCCTGTTAAAGCTAAAAATTCTCATAAAACAACCAAGGGGACAAATCAAACCTGCCTTTTTGCTGTTTCCAAAAAAAATGACCCATAACAGAGATCCATATGGATAACAGAGATTAGAAGATAATGAATGAATTGAATGGTTTAGTGACGTCTTCAAATTTGCTTTGCTGAGGTCAACAATCGTAAGCTGCAAAAAGAAGGTCCCTCCTGGCCGGGAGCTTTAAGTGTGGAGTTCACATGTTCCCTGGGTTTGAATGGGTTTTCTCCGGTTACTCTGGTTTGTTCCCACAGTACAAAAACATGTGTGTTAAGTTACTTGGCCACTCTAAATTGTCCCTAGGTTTGAGTGTTTGCATGAGGACTTCTTTCCTGTTGGATTGGCGACCTGTCCAGGATGTACCCCGTCTTGACCATTGACTGCTGGAGAACCAGCTGAACGGGAACAAGCAGGTAAAGAAAATTAATGGATTGATTTCTAATGTTTTTAATATTCATTATTTCACCTCTACTTCCTTTCACACAAACACACACTTCTTGACCCCCCCACACACACAAACACCAAACAGACACCGCCACTAACATCCAACCCTCCCTGGCTCCGTCCTCCTTTTGTTGCTCGTAATTAAAGCGTCCGCTTGGCCTCATTGGTCTCGAGCTACTTGTCTTTTTATTTTAAAGAAGAGCAGGGAAAGTCGTCACATTCTTCTCCTCCTCCGTGACAGGACCACATCATTATCCTCCAAGTGTTACGTTAGAACTCTGTCTCACACTCTTTCTGTCTGACTGGCCACATTGTCTCTCTCTCCCCTTTATTTAATGCAATCTCACCCCCCGCACCCACCCCCATTTCCGTTCCTTCTCCCTCGCTCTTTATTTTTACCCTTCTCTGCATGGAACAAAGGGAGGAAGTGTCCCTGACATTAGTTGCTGGGATTATTTATATCCTGACTGTGTTGTGTTCTATATTTAGCACTTAGGTTATATTAGTCGCTGCTTAGACAGATTTAGAGCTGAAATCACAAGCTTTTTAGGAGTTTGTTTGCAAGGCTTCTGCTGTTTGAGAGCACACCTACAATAGCTTGGCCTTGGGTGAGCACTTGAGATGCAAGGGTAATTTTATGTTTTCACTGCACCAGGCAGCTTGACAGTTTCTCTCAGCCCTCCTTACAGATCTTTCTCAACCCTTTTTAAAGCCCTGGTACTTTTTAATAGTCACTCTCTTGGTTGCATAATGACTGTATTGTGTTTTGTAGCAGTTGGTGCACATCTGTCTGAAAATAAAAAAGGAAACTACAGGTAAAGATGAACTCCCCCACCCCCCC
>NC_051447.1:16399646-16425440 GCF_001649575.2 Kryptolebias marmoratus | reverse complement strand
CCCACAGTCAGCCTGGTATGAAGGATTCTGAGTTTGACCAGGGTAAATAACACAAAGCTCATCTCTCCCCTTTTACCATTCAGCCTCTTCCTCGTGAAGCCAAAAATAAAAATAGACCACCATATTGTCCAGCGGTGGTATTTATGTGCAAATTGTCACTTTACGTGAGCACAAAATGCTTATTATGGGTGAAGAGCATCTATTTGAAATGATTGCACATTGCGCATCCAGTGGCTGGTCCCTGTCGCTGTAGTGGCTATGGGATGAGCCTCCCTCATTCTCTCCTTTCCTTTTTCTCTGCACAGCAAACCCACAATCCTCCCACGCTTGCACTCACTAACTCCCCATCCCAGGTCGCAACCAAACTCTGTTTAACCAACCCACTGACCTCGGGTTTTCAAATATTCCTGTGATCTGCCTGTGGTAACTCAACCAAAAACCAACATTTTTGGTTCAGAATATCAGTCGACTAAGCTGAGAAAAATAGTGCACACAGGCGTTTTTCTCCACTCAGGATTTTAAAAAAACAAGAAATACTCTAAGTGAAATGGCACCAAACGGTAGAGAATCAGAAATGGTTTTCTCATGTTGAATCACAGGAAAAAAAAAACCCCAAAAAAACAATGAGTAATGATTCAAAATTGTGAGAAAATAAACAATTTTTTAGTTGCAGCCTCACTGAATTCTAAATATTTGCAACAAAATGACCAATGAGCCACACGGCTACATTTTACAAGGCCAATTTTTGAAAATCACAGCATATTTTTGTATGTAGAGCTTGCAAAACTGTATTCCGTTCACACTAACATTATTTGTTGCCTACCTCCACTCATGTCACACCTTGGTAGTCATCCCCACATTTTTGACTTGATCTGCTGGAGTTCAGTGTTGAAATGAAGACTGGCACATTTCAACGAGTTCTTAATAATTAACGTTTATCAATGGCTTGGGTTTTAGACCGGGGCATTTGGGGCTGTAGCCTGGGATGTTTTTGATCATAAGGAGAACTCCCATCCAGGTGTCAAAATACAGCTCTAGAATTTACAGAAACTAAATTAAGAAGGGTTTCAGACATGTTTCAGATGCCCGCAACAAAACTGAGAAACGTTCAAAACAGATTTGAAGCGTCCGTGACAATCCTGGGAAGAGTTTGAGATGTCTGCAACAGAAAAGTTTAAGACAAGGTTGAGATTCTCAAAACAAAAGTGAGAAGGGCTGTAGATAAATTTGGGGACGCTCATGTCAAAACCGAGAAAGCTTTGAGACACCCACCACAAAACTGAGAAGGATTTGAAACATTTATGAGACGTCCGCAACAAAAATTCAAGAAATTTGAAATGCCTGCAACAAAATTGAGAGTGGTTTGAGACGCCAGTGACAAAATTGAGAAAGGTCTGAAACATTTCAAGACTTCTTTGTGACTATCATTTACTAACTAGATGAGCACAATGAGCTACTGGCTTTATATACCAGGAAACTACCAGGAAAGAAAAACATATTGTCCGATCACAATTTCTTTTTAAATTCTCCCCTTTTTGTAAGGTAATTACATCATTGAAAAGCCCTAAATGTCCTCTGTAGTTAGTAAAAGGAGTTACTAAGTGGGTGGGAGATATTCAGCTTTAGAAATGTCCTCCACAGAGGACAAATTTGAACAACTGGTCGTCAGGAAGATATAAAAAGGTAAAGATGAGCCTCCAGATGTTGAGACCACAGCACTAACCACAGCCCCAGATGGTTCTAACATGTACAGTATGTATAGAAATTGAGCATAAATTACTTTTTCAAAGATTAATTCTAGCGTAGGGAACTCACTTGGCGGCACCTACTGTCGCTGTAAAGTGGTAGGAAGCAGATGTGTAATAGATTAAAAAAAAGAGGCTCTAATTGCATCCTTTTGAGAATGAACTAAAAATGCTCCCTTTTTACTTTCACACTTATCGACACTTACAAAAATATGAACATGCCAACTGCACGTCAAGAGATGGTTAATGGTGATAATCTTGAGATAAGATCAGAGAAAACCATTTGCATGTTTTTCTTTTCTTTTTTTTTTTTTTAAGGACACTAAATAAAGATACGACGAGCTGATTTCGTCAAGAGGCACACTAGCTGGAGTGCGCCGACATGTACTGTTCAAAACGTAAACATGTGAGGCAACAAGAACTCTAAGGGATGGTTTCAGATCACGTGCTGCGTCCCAGTGAGACATCTCACATCAAACCGGCTGTCTGGATCTGACACCGCAACCACGGCAACGGCTACAAGATAAGATGCGGAGAACAACAGACAGATAGAAAGGTGAAACAAACACAGACTCAGACAAAACTTTGATCATGTCACAGAGATAGGGATAAATCTGGAGAGCGACAGGGTGATCAGATAATGTCATGGTTTACTTGGCAGATTAAAAACATTACATTTGCATGTTTTTATAATAATTGTCCATCAGCTCTCTTGGTTTTAGTATTTTGTTCAAACGTTTTAAAAGGGTTGGGAAACCAAAAAAATGACTGGAATGTTTTTCTCCTTAATAAGGCTCAGTTAGCATTTATTTAGCTGAGTTTGGAGTTTTATAAGCTTGACTATTATGTAGCTCAGATAAGTTGTTGGACTAAGAGCGACAGTCTGGTGGTTGCTAGAAATAATCCCGGACAAGTAATGCTTTAAAAAATAAAGCAGCATTTTTACACTGGTGTTTCTTATTATTATGACCCATCATTGAAAAACATGTCTGTTAGCAAAATTTCTCATGAACCAAAACAAAAATGGCTATAACTGCATGGTAGCAGCCAGATCTTTGCTTAAAGCTTTCTTAATAACCCTGTCTGTCTGTTAGCAAACAAATGCCACAGATAATCAACCATAGTAACACAGATATATCTATAACTCACTAAATTTTAAAGATCCTAAGGTGATGATTGCAGCTGAGAGTCATCCCTGACCCAAACTTGAAGAGCAAAATTGCACAAAGCGTTATTTTCAAGATTTAACCAAAATATCTACAACGCCGTCATTTCATAAGATAACATGACCTTAGTTTAAAACACTGGCATTTAAGGCAGCGGGCGATATGGATTCCTTCAAGCAATGCTAGCCCTTTAATTATTTTTCTTTTCAACTGTAGGAATGTGTCCTGAAATGTTTATTTTCCCTTTAAATTCATTTTAAATTTAGCCTGTATAATCTGAAACCACACTCTTCGTTTACTGCTCTATATCCTCTCTTTGCAAGTCTTTTTTTTTTTTTTCCCTCTCCTAGCCAAAGAAGTAATACAGTCCCTAAAAGAGTTGGAGTCAGTTCAAAAGGACCCCAGTAGAAGTTTATTCAAATACTGCCCTGACATTCCTCAAGTTGCCTTTCCAGGAATTTCCAGAGGTTTGGGTCCCCCCCACCCCACACACACACATAGCTGCTCTGTGGAGGAGATTGGAGCGTTGGTGGGCTGGAACCATCCCCCGAACTGGCCCCCCGTCTCCTCCTGCAGCTCTTCTTCTCTGTTATTGTTTTGACTGAGGTGGGGTTCAGAGAGGAGAGGGGGTTCACGCGGGGTAATGCCCTGCCTATTATGTCTGGGCGCCTAGGAATCTAGGTCACGATTAGACCTCATCTTCTGCATCCCCTCCCCTCTCCTCCACTTTTAATGGGTGACCGCTGCCAAAAAAAAAAAAAAAATCCTTGCTCTTTAATCCCCACAGCCTTTCTCCCCCCCCTCACCGCCCTCTCAATCGCTGTGCCACACCCCTCACTTTTTTTTTTCCTCATTCCTCCCTCCTATCTTCCCCGCTCTCGCCGTGCCAAATGCCAGGCGTTTATCAGGGATAAGCAGCTGTCCCCTTTTGCTCGGGGGAATAGAAGAAAAACAGACAGAGTGGAGGCAGGAAAAAAAAAAAAAAAAAAGACGACGATGATGATCTAGAGTGGGCAGCTGAAATAGTAAAATTGAATTTCTGTCTTTAAATATCAAATATCTCAGAGAACTGTCACTCAAAGTGCTCCAATCAGTTGGACTTTTGAGTGGCTGCACATAAATGCGGCGAGTCCTGGGTGCCGGAGATGCAAATACTGTAACAGAGTAAACACCTTTTGGGGAGTGTCTCTGCCCGTAGCGAGCTGAAGGCTAAAGCTCCCCCTGGATACGTCACAGCTCGAGCATTCAGTGAAAACAAAAGTATGCGTCAGATATGGCGCCATAACCTTCGCCTGATGGCTTTGCGTGATTCAAACTGAAAGCAAATACCTCCGGACGCCAGTAAACCTAACGGCTAAACTTTATACTTTAAGAGGTGACAAATATAGTGGGATAATAAAGCACCTTCTTATCTTCGGGTTGACGTATAACAAACACTAACTTTATTGAACAGATAAGAAAAACAATGAACTGTGAATTGGCCTTTGGTGTTACTACATCAGAGGTGGTTTCAGTATCATTTCAGCTTTAGAAATTATTTTATCACTGTTGATATATTCACCAAAGAAGCCGTTGGGTTTAAGAAAACAATGCCACGGATTAAAAGCACGATTAGATCCTCCTCAGATGTGACAAGACTACAACATCAAGACCATCGGGATACAAAAAGAATCAACTTTGACTTGATTAATTTAATTCAATTCATATTTTAATGAGTTAATTTACTGACATAATGAACATTCAGTTGATTAGTTTATTTTAAAAGACTTTAATGAGATTTTAGTCAATAGGTTTAATGTGTTTAATAATGTCATGACTGACTGCTGAATTGAGTATTTTAGTTGATTTAATAAAGTTTAATGCCGTGGTCAACATTCAATTGATTATTTTAGTTTAATTTATTGTTTTTTTTATTTTGAATTTGCCTCTCAGATCAATAAAAGTATACATTTAAAATGGTAAATATGCAATTTATAAGGGTAGATTATTTATTATAAGGTAAGACCATAAAAGAAAAACTAATGTTGCATTTGATCAGCCTTGTCTCCAAGAAAGGACAAGTGTTTTTTGAAACCAATAATGTATGGAATGTGTATGTAAAGGACTTTATATGTAGGTATTTTAGGATTTTTAAAGTCATGCACCCAATGTTTACATTTCTTTCCTCATTGCTGGGCTTGCATTTAAAGGGAAAGTTCAGTATTTTTAAGTTGGATGTGCGAAATCTTAGGAACAATCAATATCCTACCTGCTGAACGACCTCAGTTTGAAGAAATGGAGTTTATTTTTGACCAGACTGACATAAGTTAACAACTAGTTAGAGCTTGGCCCAATCCAAAGTAGGTTGCTGCCATCCTAAAACAGCTCTAATTTAAAAAAAATTAAAAATCTTAGCAGTAAAGCAACCACATTTTAATGATACACAGCTGATTATTTTATGCTATTACTCCATTCTTTTTTTTATTCTTATGCTAGAGGCAACAGTGAAAGTACTACATTTAGCAGCATTTTTATATAAATAATCGTGTACCGTGAAATTGACAGTAATGTAAATGTTTATAAAATAGTATAGAACAGTTACAAAATTTCTGAGATGTTTTAAGATGTCAGCACTCAAACCAGCCATTAGCTCGTCAATCCTGTCAGAATTCAACTCCATTTGTCTAAACTGAGGTCGTTTAAAGAGCAATGTGCAACAGGTCAGACATTAACTGTTCGTAACCTTTCCACAGGACCATAATTCAAAATATCTGACCTATCGCTTTATTGCTACATCACGTCCCTTCAAAATTAAACAAGGTGTTTTAAGTTGAAACTTTATCCTTGCAACTGTTATTAAAAAAAAAAAAACTTCCGAAGATTACAAAACCCCACAGGAAGTGTCTTATCTTTATTGTTCAAAGCTCTATAATAGGTCGTTGCGGTCTGATTGGAATTGAATAAGAGTATACTGCAAGTCAAACCAGTAATGTCACACCTTATCTGTTGGTTTTACCACCCATTCATCAGATACCAACAGGAGAGAGCGCCCGTCTGTCTGAGAAAACTTCATTCTTCACATGCCCCTAAGTGCATAAGTGTACGCGTGGGCAAAAGCCGGTGATGGAACAGATATTCCTGTTTATGGAATGTGGATCTGTGTCACATTTCCCAGCAAGTCCGTTTGCACCAGTGGGAGGCACCCTGCCATTTGGCTGTCGAGACGTCTGTCATATGGTCTGAGGAAAGGTGGCACGTGTACGGTAGGTAAAATCAGTGCTGTAAACACAAACACACACACGTACGTACGTAGTGATGCTGCTGATCTCTGGGTTTGAGGAGGAGGAGGAGGAGCGGTTATGACACTGGGCTCTTGGAAAAACTGTCAGCGGTTCCGCCTTCTTTGACAAATACTACACAGTATGTGTGTGGCTGTTAGGAGAGCCAGCTATCACAACTTATCACATCGAGGAGTGCACTGGTGCACTCACTAGGGTCACTTATTTATTAATGTTTCTCAGGGGGGTGGAGAGGGGCCTCAGGGTCACATAGTGGAAGTAATGTGTGTGAAAGAAAATAATATAAGCCTCAATTAATGGTTTTAGTTATCCCACGCTGCTGAAAGGCAAAGATGGGCAATAATGTCTGTATTCATGTGTCTGTTAGTAAAATATCTCAGGAACCAGTGGAAGAATTTTAATGAAATTTGAAGAAGTAATCACTGGAAGTCTACACTGATTAACCTTTGGAGTCAATCTGATTCAAGATGGCTGCCACAGCCATCTTCATTTCTTTAAAGAGAGGCATGTTACTGTTTTGGTCCTCATTAGGTCAGTTTTGACACCAAATGTGTCACAATAAATTCACAACCATCACTTTTTCCCCCATTCAGACATCTGGCCACACTTTCCAACAATAGCCCTGCAGGATTAATCCAACTACAAGCCCTCATCTTAAGCCTACATTATTAACTTAACCATCACTAGTCACAACAGAAAAATCATTTCCCCCGTCTGTCATAACCGAACCCCCAATAGGATTAAAACGGAGGCATCCTGCATGTAATTGGATATGTGACATTATCTGCGAGGGCTCTGAGGTTGGCCTGAGCACCTTGGCTAACAAAAGAAGATGTACCGATAGCAAGCGAAAACAATCTACTCCTCAGGGCCAATTGTAGGGGTCAGTATCACTAAACCTGTTATCTCCATGTGGTGCTGAGTAAACAGAGACAGGAAACGATACAGGTTATAAAATTTGATTGTGAGAAGTGACTAATATTTATGCAAACTGGAAGTCTGGTCTTTAACGGTTAAGATAAAGCTCTTTATCGCAACTTGTGAGATACTGTCATCAAACAACATGCAATGGAGGTGATCATGTGCAGGTAAAACGTATTGTGTTTTGTCAAAATATTACTTTATTGTCAAAATGACGACTGTATTACCTTGAGTGGTTATTTCAAAACAGATAAAAGTATCAGTCACATTTATGACTGTTGGGAGTTTATCTTCAGGAAAAGGTTTTTCGTTTGAGGCAAATCCTGTGGAAAGTCAGATGATTCAACTTTCATCTCTATGAGGTTAGTAATCAGTCAAAGCTGTGTCCACAGGCAAGAGAGTCTACCAGTGCCTTTTAAAGATAATTGTTTCAAATATTCTATCTAATTTGCTTAATTCACAGAGGGACTAAATTACAAAAAGAAAGAAAAGATGTGTGGATTATGCGTGGGGTTTTGCTAAAACCAGTGACTTACTGGAGTTACTTTCTGGTTGTTTGGCAACATCCTGATATCAGTAATTCAATTATCATCCAGCCGTCTTTTTTTCCAGTTAGTCAAGCTGCAGAGATAAGTCCAGGAGGGAAACCCAGACATCCTTCTCCTCAGTGACATTCTCCAGCTCCTCCTGTGGGATCCCGATGTGTTCCCAGGCTAGCGAGGATATATAATTTTAAAACTTTTGCAAGTTCTGGGTCTGCCCTGGGGTTTCATTGTGGAAAATCCCCAGAGGGAGGCACCTGGGAGAAATCCTAGTCAAATGCCAAAAACCACCTCAACTGAGGTCTTTGGATGCAGAGGAGCAGTGCCTCTATTTCGAGCTCCTCACCTCATCTCCAAAGCTGAGCTCGACCGACAGATGAGGATTGGAACAGACCAGTAAATCAAAAAACGCTTTGCCTTTCGATTGAGCTCTTTCTTAACCATGACAGACCGAAGCAATGCCCTCATTACTGCTGATGAGGACCCCGCTAATCCATCCATCTCCTGCTCTATCCCAACAATATTCATGGACAAGACTTCCAGATACTTGAACTCATCCACTTGAGGGAAAGACTCATCCCAGACCCAGACGGAGCATTTCACCTTCTTCCAGTTAAGAACCATGACCTCAGACTTGAACAGCGCCTTCACACTCTGCTGCAAATTGCCCCATCGCACACTGAAGGTCAAGGCCCAAAGACAGCAACAGAACCACATCATCTGCAAAAAGACACAGACAAGACCTTGAAGTTCCCAAACCTGACACCCTCCTCTCCACAACTGTGCTCTGAGATGGAGTCTATGAACACCACAAACAGGATCAGAGACAAAGGACAGCCCTGGTGGAGTCCAACCTGCACTGAGAAGAAACTTGACTTTTACAGAGACTGGCCTTAACAGCAACCCTTGCTGCACCCCACAAAGAATGCTTTGGGAAACACAATCGTAAGCCTTCTCCAGAAAACACACATAGGCTTGAGAATGAAACTCTTATGAACCCTTTAGCAACTCCACAAGAGTAAAGATCTGGTCCACTGTTCCACAACCAGGACAGAAGCCATGCCTCTCCTTCTGCCTCCCTTTCAACACCCTGAATCAACCCTCCTGCTGTCTTTGGGTCAAAATGACCCCCGAGGACTCTGCATTAAAACTGAGTTTGACAGAATCAACCTTAATCTTACAGCTACAAAAAAAATAATTAAATGTTCTGATAAGTAAATAATAACCAGAGATTTACACACAAATACAGACACCTTTTCCTGTTTTAGTAATTTCAATCACAGACTAAACATCTATTTGCCATTACTGTAAGTGGGAACCTAACAGCATGTTGTCAACGTATTGTATGCATCCCAGTTCTTTCTTTTATTGTCCATCCCAATCTCATTTCCATAATTCATCCCTTGACTGATTAAGATGATAATCCCCTTGTTATACAGTCACCAGCACAGAGATCACCAGGGAACCGTGTGTGTGTGTGTGTGTGTGTGTTTGTGTTTGAATGTGTGTATGAGATGGGCGTGGTTACATTCGAACCCAATGAACCTGATACCTCTGTCTTCTCCTCCCCCATCTCCTCCTCTTTGCCTTCTTTGCGAATGCTAATGATTAATTGCTTATTTGCTTGGACGGGGGCGGGGTTTGATTGGCGTGCGAGCAGAGCAGACCTGACGAGCTGCCAAAGCTGTCAGACGGGGCTAGATGCAGACGAACGGCGAGGAAGAGGGAGACAGATTGATGGTAAAGAGCAGGCGAGATCAAGAGTCATCTAAACTTATTACCTCCTGTGCATTTTACAACTCACCAACACAAACACTGTACGCCCAACGTGCGCACAAGTGTTCACGCATTCCATTAACAGCGGGTAATAAGATGCGTCTTTATGGAGACTCATATATAACAGTGCAAATGTGTGCACGCCGGCAAATGAGAAAGTGTATGGCCATTTGCATGCACACATACACACTTCACAAATGACATTGTTCTGTCAGTCATTTTGGTTTATTGCAGCTGCAGCGTAATCAATTTTAATCATCATTAGAGGGGGATGTGACATTCATCAGACATCACTATCCATCAAATTACTTGCATTAATGCATGTCTGCAGCAGAAGTGACCAATAAAAGGGCAAACAGGTGACAAACGAAAGAAAGCCTGAATCCTCAAACCTTGCAGTGCTGTGAAGGGTTTTGGGTGCCTATTTGCACCATTGTTGGTAGAGTGGTGCAGGCAAACTCAACAAAATTCTCCTTTTTATTATTTTTTTGTTTATTTGTTTGTTTGAATTGGCTTTTTTGTTGTTTTTTACTCTTCCAGTTCCAGTTAGTTGTTACGTAACGTTTGATTCAGCTTATTAGTCTCATTGTAAAGAGAGGAGGTGGAGAGAAATGGCTTATTTTTAAAAAAAATGTTCAATCTATGGTGCACACGAAATTATTGTTTAATGGAAATAAATTTGCACCCAGGCATCTGATAATCCTTAAGTGTGGTATTTATGGACATTTGCAAAATAATTGAATGGCCTGTATACCATTAAAGCCTCACAAGTAAGCGTTGTGAATAACACTCGGCTACTACCACGTCAAATTTTTGCTCTTGCTGTGGCGGCCATCTTAAATTGGGTTGAAAACGGTTGTAGAGGCACATCCAATCGTTACTTTCTGAAAGTACCATTAACATCCACCCAGCGGTTCATTGGGATTAGTGCATTAGTGCAAAGTTTTAAAGCACAACTTATGCAATCCATTAGCTCTTAGAATATGTGTTGAAGGTGACTCTCAGCTACTACCGCACCAAATTTTAGCTCAATATCTATAAAACTGACTGCGTTAGGGCCATTTTTGCATTGGATAATGTCACTTAGCTGTGGAAGTCATCTCAACTGAGTTGACTCCAAAAAAAGAATCAGTTGTAGATTAGTACATCTAATGATTATTTTGAGTGTTTTGGTAAAAAATTGTCCAGAGGTTCATGAAATATTTAGCTAACAGACAAATCAACACACAAACACATACACAGACAGAGGTAAAAACATTGTTTGTCTTTTGCCGTTTGGCACGGGTGATAAAAATGTGAGGTTGAATGTTACCTAAGAAGTTGAAGTTATATCATACATCTACTTTATTGGTGTTAAAACATGAAGTTTGCGAGGTTTGGTGGCATACACAGTAAGATGACGGTACATGTTACAATTATGAAGCGTTGAAACTAATTTCTACTCTGGAGCTACCTTTCAAAAGAACATTTAATTAAAAAGTTCAAGGTGATGCTGATCATGCTTCTAAAAATAAATTTATGAGCAGCAAAATTCCCTCAGACAACACCCTCTGTCATCACGTAAAGCTTTTGTTTCCTCCTTAGCTTGAATATTTCTTGCTCTGCATGCCCATTGAAGTGTCTGCAATATACAAGATGAATTATTCTAATTTCACAAAGCACCTCTGCCTGCTACCTGTGCCACAAATAAGCCTGAACACACACACGCACCAAATGCTCACATAGGAGAAGCATGCTAGCACGCACAGAAAACATAAAACAAGCTGAGGTTTTGATCAATAGTCTTGTGAGCGACGCTGCTTTTCTTCAGCTATTGCGGCCACACATTTACTACTCCAGGCAGAGTAATTGGCACACACCTCTGTAATAGCTACCACTGTGAAACAATATTAATAACGTGCTCTAAGAGCCTGTGCGCGACTGGATGTTGTATAAATGCCCCTCCAGGGAATGCATTAAACCGTGTAGGTTTTTCAACACAATGCATCTCCTCCTTTCCTTCCCACTTGTTGTTTTACCTGTCTTCGCTCTGCTCATCTTTTAGCCTTTCCCCTCATTTCTCCGTTTTTGTCTGTCTGCCCTGACTCTCAAGTCCAAACCACGCGCCTATAAAAATTCCCTACGGGCCTCATAATGTCAGCGCACCTCTGCTCTGCGTACAACGTCCGCCAATCACATAGACAAGGCCGCATAAAATATCGCAATTTGACTGACAGGTTCCGTTCGACAGTAAACACGCGGGCCAACACCAATGAGCTCTCCGACCACAACTTTCCACAAACTCCGCCATGCATCTGATTATTTTATTGAGCAATAAAAGAATAAAAAGTTTGAAGACACAAAAATGTAAGAAGAAAATTCCAAAGTATTTTAATTTGAAGAAATCCAATCAGCATTCTGGTAAACCTTGGCTTTTTAATTTCCCCATCGGCAAAGGCTGAACGAGCTCTGCACAAAAACAAAGAATTTTTAATTTCATCTTAAAAAAAACATTAATTCTGATAAACATATTTAAAAACATATTCTTCCGTAGAAACTATCAACATTTCTCTAGTTGCTGTTATGTGTTTCAAAGCAAAGTCTCTTCAGCTTTGAGCAGTAAATTGGAAACCTGATGATAAACCTAACATATAAGAAAACAACTTTAATTATTGAAGTAATTAGCCAATCAAGTCTTTGCTTCACTTGGGAATCTTCACAAAATATTCCCAATGGGTGCATGTTGCTTTCTAATGAACGGTGCTTGGTGTAGGTACATAATTCATTCATGGCAAAGAGTGTTACCAATTTTTGATTGGAAATAGAAAACAGTGCAGGGGTAAAAATGATTTGCTATAGATCATTTATTGTGTATTTTATGCATCTCCATTAGTCTTAGGAATTGTCAGCAGGTGTGCTGATTACTAATAGAGGATATGTTGTAGGTTAGGAGTTGGATTTAAAGACTTGAGGACAACTGGTGTCAATAAACTAAATAATCAAACTTTATGTCACTTGCATAACCCTGGTTCTCATCATGGAATAAGCCCCACCGTGTGTTCCTCAGAAGAATTTATGACATTATGCCAATCTTGATTGGCTGGTGATTGTGATGCCTGCATCGCTAGCTAATGCTACAATACAGCATCACTCAAAAACCTCTTCTAGCTTTGGAGCTTGTCTCTATCCTGAGCTGGATATCTCAACTGTCCATAGACCGGAGATTATTAGCTAACTATCACCAGACTCAGAAATACCCTAAGAAACCCAAACCAAGTGTTTTTTTTAGAATATTGAAAAGATAAAAATAATACAAAAATGTAACAACGGAGCACTGCAGCACTTTGAAATGACATTTATAACATTTGGTTTACAGTTAATATTGATACAGCTCTGGATCCTCGCTGCAAAGTTTCCCCCCGCCAGTAATGTCTTTCAGCTCCAGTCAGATATCTGCTATTTCTATTGACAGGCGTCTGCACATTAATATGCAGAATGTGGAGGCAAAGAACAAATTTCGAGGGATGGAAAGTATTTAGTTTCTATTGTGGTCCAAGTAGTAATCAAGAATCAAAGTAGGCTTTGGTTGTAAGTAAAGAAATGTGCTGAAAACAAAAGACTTTGAACACACTGACCAAAGGCGGTTTTGAAACCACAATGACTGAAGACAACTGATTTTTTTCACAAGCTATTCTAACTTAAATGAAGAGAAATTATGACCAGGACACAAAACGCCTTTGGTGCAGATACCAATTATGCAGACATCAGCTGGCTACTCTGGAAACCCATTATTATTAGACCCTTACTGGTCATTAATTTTAACCAATATGCTCCTCCCAATATATAAGATTGGACGAACCACACGACCAAGTTAAAATGCACAGCAGCAGGAAAATCTACTGTTTTAACATACTGAGATGCTTCTTCCACAAATCATCATCTTCATAATCTGATGTCCCCTTCTTGCACTCAGTCAGACAGTCTGTTTGTTCCAACGTCTCTCCCGCATGTGTCAGCTGACCTCTTTCCTAAGTTCTTCTATCGAGAAGATGCCAAATACCAGTCGGTGCTAACAGCCGCAGTCACGGCTAAACATACACCTGCGTGAGAGCAAAGCCTAATTTATCCTGTCGGTTGTACAAATCCTCTCGAGTGTGTGTCTGAGTGTTTGTGTGCTGCTGCACAAGCTCCCCTAACTGATTTCTGACTCTTTTCACACCTTTATGCAAGAGCTTATTTTGTCCCACTTACTATCTCACCCCTCTCTGTTGTGAGGAAGAACAGCCCTCATCTCTCTTCTTTTTTTTTTTCTCCTGCAGCCCAGATGTTAGATAATGGCATGCCAGCTATGCAGAGCAGCCTGACATTACAACGCTGCAGGCATAATAGAAAGGTGTGCAGAGGAGCTAAAATACAGGTGAAGGGAAATGCAAGACGGGATAAAAAGGAGGAGGTGGTGGGGGGAGGATGAGTGAGGAGCGGAGATATAGGGTCATTGAGTGCATTGAGTCCTTAAAAAGCCTCCGAGGGAGTGGAGGGAGACGCAGGGATGGGAGGAGAGGATGAGTAGTGCAGCAGGGCTGGGAAAGAGGTTAGTAAACCAGTTGAAAGTGGATATCAGTCTCCCTGCATCGCCACAGTTTCACATCATGAGAGCTCAGTGAATGAAAATAGGAGATTAACCGAGATATGGCAGAGGACAGATGGCGATGATTTAATCTCGCGTGTGTCTGTGCAAATCCGGCACATATGATGGCTTTAGTGGCACCAGACATGCATGAAGTGGCCTGTTTCTGTTCAAACATATGACCGGGCTCGTGAGCCAATTAGGAAATCCGTAATAAGGTTCAGTCGAGAGCAGATGCAGAAGCGAGGCAGACAAAAAAAAAAAATTCACAGCAAAAAATGCTCCAGCTCTGAATGTATGCGCTCGCAGTGTCACCCTGCCTCCCTTTCTACCACTTTGTTGGTTTTTCTGAACAATTCGTCCTCACAGGAAAATGTCACACTACCCTGTCAGCTCTGACTGCTCCCCCCCCCCTACTGTCCTTTCCGTTTGTCTGTTTCTCCACGTCTCTTTCTTCTCTCTTCTCATTTGCGGCATGCAGAGTTTCTTCCCTCCCCACTTTTCACATCCTATCATGTCCTCCGTCCCTCCTCACCCCCCTCCGCCGCCTCTGTTTGGAGGCTGAAACACACAAGCACAGAGTTGGATGCACTGCAGAGGGAATGTCCTGAAAGATGAAGTACGAACTGCTTCACATGGAAATCCAGATGGTACAAAAGAAGATTTGAAGAAAGCAGCCCAGTTTCATATAAAATTGTTAACTAACATAGGCACGACATCAATCAATAGTTCAATTTCTGTGAAGCTAATTTTAACATATTTTGAGTTTAAATTTTTTAAAAAGGCAGCGATTCAGTCAAAGATCGCTTCACTCTTAAATGAGCAAATGACTTAGACTGAATATGTTTAAAGTTCACATAGTGCTTTAAAAGTTTTACCAAGGTGTCAAGTTTGTTAAATAGATCATTGCTCGTTTTCTCTTGAAGTACAGGGTCTTTTTTGTGGTTTGCTGAAAGCCTTCAAATGTTTTTATTTGAACAATGGCTGCTTTGTCACTCATATTCAGTCTAATTCTTTTGCTTTTTGGCATTTTTTTGGCATGGTGTATGTTGCACCCTTTAAAAATATTAAGAAAAATGTATTAGTGGAGGATAAAAGAAGACCTTGAAGGCCTGAAACACTTTCTACAGCAAGTGAAGAACATTTTAAAGAAAAAAATAATCCAGCTATGACCTATCACAAGACCTACAGGATGCACCACCTTTTAGTATAAAGTAAATGAGCAATCTAAGTTTTTTTTCTAATAGCTCGTTTAGAATCACCTAATTACTGATCTAACTTTTTGTGGATCTAACTATAGAAAAGGGGTTGTGTCTTCGTGGCAGGCTGCTAACAAGGAGCTTTACAAAATAAATAAAAATAGGTTATTTGCCAAGTTTTCAGTCGTAAAAAAAAAACACAAGTTGATCCTTTGGATTAATGTGCTCTTCATGTTTAGGTCACTTATAGGTCAGTGGTAAGAGGGGAAATAAAGTCTTGTTGATCTGAAATTGGTCAGGTGCAAGTAAAAAAAAGCAGGCAAGTCCAAAAATAAATGTGTGAAGAGCGACATCCACCAACGCTGCAAAAACAACAATATGAGGGACACGGACACGAACGTAACGCCCAGTACTACTTGTGAATGACACAGAGTCGTGCCTTCATTGATTGCTCTGCTGACTTCATGTGTGAGGAGTACGCTGTCGCAAGACTCGACCGGCTTGAATGGGGATTTTTCAGATTCAAAAAGGGGGCTCAACTTTACAGCCATATCGCCGAACCATAATATGAAATAACGGCTAAGGTTTAGGCCTCATCTACACGACTATGGATAATTTTGTAATAGTTAAATTTTTTTCCCACAGTTTATATTTTTTCCCGATCCACACATTAAAACGAAACTGCTGAAATTCTCATGTGCTGCTAGGTGACACAAGAACGTAAGTATCAATGACGTGTCAAAATGCAGAGAACATTCCTATCTTGATAATTCTTGTATAATTAAGTAGACACAGGGACATAACACGGAAACTGAAGCTAAAATAAGATAAGTGCCCCCTATAGATTGGATGCAGTATAAAGTTTAAAACCAAGTAAATAAATGGGACTAATAAAAATAGACTTCAGGTAATTTCTTCCAGCTGTTAACTTCTGTAGATTTACATAGTTCTTACATTGCTGCTGTATGTTCAAATATTTATTTTTTTAATACGCTAAGCTGTAATTAGTTAAATTGATGGGAAGTAGAGGTTGCTCAGCTCTAATCACACAAATTCTCGACTCCAAATAAACACCATAGCAGCGGCCATAAACTGGCTTCGGTTTTAAACAAGAGAAGACAGAGATGCTTCATCTTTTTATGTTTATGGATTATCAACATTTATTTTTTTATATTGTTTACAGTTGCCAAAGTTTAATGAAAATGAATGAGGATGAAAAATACATTAAACTGGTACAAAAAAAAAACAGCTACAGTGTTTTCATTTTTAAGGCACAAGGTTATAGTGGACGGTGTGCAAAATAGGCTGCAATGCAATCGTTTCTCTAAAGTTCTGCATCTCAAGTTTGTGCTTTAGAATAAAACGTAGCTCACTTTCTACACATGCTACTTAATGGTCTTTTCGTGCAGAAGCCCCCCCTATGGAATAAAACCTCTGCTTAAGGAATCCCATAGGTATAGCCAGAAGCATAAAGATATGAAGACGGAGACATACAGTGACACAATCAGACAGCTGCACCAGACATCAAAGCAGAAGCTTGGTCAGACTCACATAGTCCATAAATCTTACTGCTAACAACACATTCAGTATTAGGTTACGCCTCCAAAAGAAGAAACCCCTCATACATCATGGGCCTCACGAATGCTGACTATATCTAAAACAAACTACGGCTGAATTCTTGCCTTATGATACAATAAAGGCAAGTTTAAGAGGAAAATTTACATAAGATTTCACAAACTGCCTATCTTTTCTTCACCTCCCCCTCCTCCATTACCTCGTTAGCTTGCCTCCTGTACCCATCTCCGCCCCACTTTCTCAATATCAATTTCATATAAAAAGCAGCAGAGACAGATATCCGCCCAACTGGGTTGGTTTGATAAAAATTGAAATTGGTTTGTTATTTTTTTCCCAAAGGCTGAATGATATTTCTCCAGCTTTCTTGCCTCATTCGACGATTCACTTTCAAATGGCGTCCACCCCTAGCCCCCTCCCTTCAAAGCTTCATCTCCTCTCCACTTGACCACCTGTGGCCCTGCTTCCACTGCTGTCAAATCCCCCTTGAAACACACCCTCTCCTCTGTCAGCTCACCCATTCCTGCCATCGCACTCGTGTCTTATGACCATGCTGAGCGTCATGAGGCTTACTCAATCCACCAAACACACACACACACACACACAAATGTCACGCTCACAACAAGCACGTGAATATCAAAGCCATGCACAGAAGCACACTTGCACACACACACTCTGGATTTCCACGCCATTCATGGAAGTGCTACTGTTTCAGAACCTTGCCTATTTATAGGGATGAAGTTTAGCTGTAAAGCCTTTTACGTGTCTTTATAGAAACAAGATCACTGAATTAAAACGTGCTGGGTAGTATGAGCTTATCCATACAGTGTATCATTTGGAGTAAAAAGGTCAAGAGATCATATCCAGATTAGGACTTTGACTGAATGAAAGGGAAGTTGACAGAAAGCCAGGGTGTCACCGGGCTGAGACTGTTGGAAACTAGACTCAAAACGGCAAGAAAATCGTGAGGAAAAAAAAAACGCAGATTTTCCGATGCAGTCTCACCAAATTCTGAAGGTTTGCGACCAAGCAACTCGCTTGGCTGTTTTTGTGTGCACAGTTTGCAAATCTGTATTCTAGGCGATTTGCATTATTTTGTTGCGAAATTCTGCAGATACGCTTTGTACAACATTTACGATTTGATATGCTGAAGTACACTTTTACAATAAATTTAGGCATCATTGGCATGGTGAGACCTGGACATTCGAAGCTGTAGCCTCTGATGTTTTCTATCATGAGGAGAGCTTCATGCAGGCGTCAAAACACAGCTCTGGATTTACAGAAACTAAATTAAGACGAGTTTGAGACAGGTTCAAAATTCCTGCAACAACTCTTAATGTTAAAAGAAAATGTGTTGAGTTTGATTTATTAAAAGAAAGAATATAGTTTTGCACGTAAGAAAATAAGCAGGGATTTTAAAAATTTGTTGCCTACGGCTTGCTGGTCACTTAGTCAGAAACAGTAAGAATTCAGAGACTGCTGGGAAAAAATATTGTTTGAGTTTAGTTTGAGTCACCAACCAGACTTCAGTTGCAGCCCAGTAAGGGATTACCATTAGCTTCTTGCAAACCTACGTATTTGAATGATGTTTTGCATAGATATACAGCGGAAAAGAAATAAACTTCAATTCAATTTTACCACAGATAAAAACCCTCAATAAGCTGAAAAGCAAAAAAAAAAAAAAAAAAAAAATACTGACATTCATTCAAAGCTGCAACATTCAATCAGCTGAAATAAATCATTCCTTTGGACAAACATGTTCTTATTACTTCCAGGTCACATGCTTTCCCCCCAATACAAATAACAGCAGCATTCTTTGATAATCATCCGGAAAAATGCAGTCTATGACAGGAATGCAATCGGGCGTGGGCATGGACTAGCCTAACTTTGTCATGTGAATGTTCTTACAGTGCACAAGCTTGCACACAAATCTTTAAAAGCATGCACACTCCCACATGCACGTGGATAATACAGAGAATGGGATTACCCATTGTTAAGTAAAGAAGGCAGCACCCAGACAAGAAAAAGTAAACCTAAGCGTCTTAAGAATGTAAATATAGCTGCCATTTGAATTATACACAGGTAAGTAACAACTGCTAATCACTCAGTCACTCAGATCAGGTGTGTCAAAGCAGAGAAATGCCTAAAACATGCAGGATAGTGGACCTCCAGGACCAGGGTTGGACACCAGTGTTTTCGAAGCTCCCTCGCGAATTCCGTCTGCAATTTGTCACCAACCATAATAACCCACTGAGCTGCAAGCTTAAGACTCCTGGCAAAAACGTCAACAAGTGAGGTAGTCACAGAGCTGAAACTGAAGAGTTTGCATTGTGAACAAGTGTTAAAATGGAATGTAGTGATGTAGTATATTGCATATGATGCATGCAACCGACTGGCTACAGCATTTAAAAGAGTAAACATTTAGTATAGAATCATTTTGCATCTATGCACAATGACTTTTCTTGTATTTGACAGACCAGAAAAGAAACCTCAGTCAGCTCACCTGGTGTTACTTTGTTTTTTTTAAAGAATGATATGAAAGGGGTATGTGACCCAGTTTATATGAAATTTTACACCACACCTGCTGTGATTTCCTGATGGTGTGATACACGGTGAATGCACATATTGAAGCAGGACTTCAGCTTGATTGGGTCATATGTGAACAGCCAATGAAAACTTAAAGAGGGGATTATCTTTTTTGGCCATGTAAGGAAATATGAATTTAAAATGTGCTAAAGGGGGACAGATATCTTGGAAATGGGAAGAAAGTTGACGAGACCTGATTTGTGGAGCTCATGGGCAATTACAACTAAAAAAAAAAAAAAAAAAAGGAAAAAAAGTCATCTACAATTGTTAAATCTGAAAACAAAAGTTTTACAATTTGGGAGAGGAAACAAAATGTGACCTAAACGTTCACCGGTAAAACCCTTATTTACCCCTTTCTTTAATTTGGATAAGCAAGAATGAGTGACAGGACCCACAGGTTCATGTGAGGACGCAGCAGAGCTCAGAGGTCACATTAGGTCTGAAACTGATAGAACAGTTTAATCCCCGTCAGTAAGGACAGTGACCCCTGAGACATTTAGGAATTACAGAATTGTGCATCTGAAAAACTCAGAATGTGTCGCTGTGTGTGTGGGCTGCAGGCAAGTATATCAGCCACAAGTTTCCTAACTTTGCTCTTTCAGTGACTCAGCATTTCTGCTGCTCTCTGAAGCTTTTCAGCAGTGTTTATGTTCATGAGCACAAACGTGTTGTCTTTAGCCACCTTACTTCAACCACTGACCTTTTCTAAAGGTCTCCCTCTCCAATTGTCATGCAGACTGGCTGACTGACCCACTGCTGGGTGGTATAAATAGGTTGTGAAGTCTTTATACGCAATATGTTTTTGTAGAAACTTGGCTTTTTGTCAATGAGATTTATCAGTCATTGCATTTTAAAAAGGTAAAAATCATTTTAAAAGTGGTATCTGAACTCATTACGCCACTGAAATCTGCAGCTTTGGAGCTCTTAAAAAAAAAAGCTCTTAAGACAAAATTTTTAAAGTCTAAAAGCTTTGATCGGGTTTATTAAAAAACAAAATATAGCAAATGTTTTGTTCAGAAGAGGCTAAACCTAAAACACTTGAATACCTGAGTCGAGGGCTATTTGTCATATTCAGGAATCTGTATTAGTCAAGGAAAAGTAAGCAAAGAAAATGGATGGATGGATTATTAGTCATAGTTTGTCAAAATGGAATTTGCCCCTAAAATACAATGACACAGATGAAGATAAATATGTTGCAAAACTCTTAAGCATATAACATAAATTTGAGCAATTGTAGAAAAAAATGTCACCAGTAAAAATGTTTCACACCAACATTTTCTTAACCTCAAGTCATAGAAAATTGGTTACAAATGCGTAAAATTATGTTCAAATGAATATTAGAAGCATTACAAATGTATCATTCATGATTTATTGGTGTAAATTCTTTAACTTGTCTTTTTTCTCAGTGATTTGACTTAAATCTGACACTCCTTGCACCAAACGTCAGCTACGAGAGAAGAGCTTGTTCCACCATATTGGAGCCAAAAACAGTAACCTGAACAAAAACAAAGTGACAAAACTAACAAAAACAAAACAAAACATTGAAGTTACTGACCAATATGTTCTAGCTATGGAATAATGGGATTAGGAACTCTGAATTTTAACACCAAACAAAAGAATAGTAATTAAAAAGAGAATCTTAAACAGGACCAAGAACGGATCCCTGTGGAACCCCACAAACAGGATGATTTATAACACAAATATATCAACAGTGAAACTGATTTTGTTACTAAGAATACATACAAGTAAAGACTTTTCAACTGCTTATGGCCTAAAACAGGAGTTAAACAAACCTGAAACCTAATAAATTGAAAATCAAATCATCAATCCTTAAGTCAACTGAGGTGCTAAAATACTCCAGTTTAACCCGAATTTATTGTTTCTTAAAAATGTATATACAAAAGACAAAAAGTGTGCACATACAGTATTTGAATAAAAACAATATGTACTGTTTAACGCAATGTAAAACTCTCAAGTCATTTAACAGAAATGGTTTAAATTTTAGGAGAAGTTAAAAGTTGAGCTGATTTATACTGATCCTTTTATGTCTGGAGTGCTCATTTCTAAAAGGTCTCAAAGCAACAAGGCTTTTTGCAACATATTGAAATCTGAAGGCTCACTCCTCACAATGAAGTTGTTTTATTTGTTGTTTTTTTTTCCCATTTTAACTCGGGTGTTAATGACAACTTGATTATTTTTGAATTTTCTCATTTGAAACTAAAAAAGAACTTCGCTGTGAGCCCTGTCACTGAAATTGAATCCAAAGCAAGAGGTTTTTTTTTTTTGTGAAGCTTGATTGGAAACATTTCCACTCCACAGAGCTTGACGCTGGCATTGCCTTTGTATCGCAGCCTTGATGAAGGATTGCAGGGATCAAGGCTCGGAGGTGCACCTCGGACAAGGTCAGCAAACCCCTTCATGACTCAGTTGCGCACGAGACGGCAACATATTCCCAAACTTCAGCAGCTGATGAATAAATCAGAGCTTTGGTGGCCATTTGCCTGCTGGAAAACCCCCCAAAAAAGCGACTGTTTTTTCTTGGAACAAAATGAAAGAGACCAAAAAAACTGAGCTCATCAGCTGTTTTCATTTTCTTGCCTTTGTTTTTTTTTTCCTGTGGTGAATTTACAATCTGCTGAGAGGCTGGCACCATGCCGAGTTTACAAAAGAAAAAAAAAAAAAACAGTGAAAGATAAAATTTCAGTCAGTCAATCTCAAGCTTTCAGTGAAAAGAATTTAAAAAAACATTTGTAGACTGACAAACCATTTTTAGCCGTGCATCTGCTGGGACAGTGAACAGTTTGTTGATAGCGTAATTACCAAAGCGCATGCAGGCATACAGGAGCAGTGGCTGCAATGATAATGTTTGTTTTGCAACACGATAATGGTAATTTACTATGTTATGGCTAAGTCTAGAAAAAGCCTTATTCAACAGGCTGAGATGGCTCAGAGCAAATTCCTATTTACAGTTACAGCTTGGAGTGTTTGATGCATCAGGAGAAGAAAGGGTTGCAGTCAGGTTATTGGCTCAAACTCGCTCAAAGGCAGTTAAGGAAAGCAGAGGAGAGCAGTCATTTTCATTCCTTAAAACTCTTTATCGTCTGTCGCCAAAAAGGCAAATGTGGACGATAATGTTTTTGCACGTGTTTGTGTGTCTGTTACATGAAAACTGGACAAATTTTACTGAAACTTACAGAAAGCTGCCACAGCCAACTGACCTTAGTCTACACAAAAGTGGCCATGACTCAGGCAGTTTTACAGATACTGAGCTGATATTTGATGCAGTAGTAGCTGAGAGTCATTCACAACACATCCCCTGAGCTTGATGTCTTGCAATATTGCATGAGATAAAAAGTTAAATTCAAGGTTTGTCACTTTGCAACATAAGATTATCTTATTATCTTAAAACTCCAGCATGAAAGGCAGCTGGTGGCACGCATTCCTTCAAGGATGCTAGGCCTTTAATGTTCTTGAATGTGTTCAGTACAGAAACAGCAGACTCATTTAGGCCTCCATCTTTTACCTCTAAGTCTCCTGTACAGTTTTCAAACTGTTCAGACTATATCGGCATCATAATGCTTAAACACCCGGTCAAAATTTGTCGTGTAAGTGACGGACACTTGCGTTGTGTTTCCCCTGCAACATTTCCAGAGTCAAAAATAAAGCCTAAACCATAACTGATGCACAACTAGCAGGTCAGCAGAGAAAAGCAAATTCATTTAAACTGCTTTCCTGGAAGTATCAGTTATCGTGTTGGTGTGAGAAGCATGTCGTTTTCTTGTCACGCACATGCAAACACCAAGAACTGAAAACACTCTTAAGTGGGTCAGCGGCACACGAACGCATGCATTAGCAGAAATACAGGAAGTGATAAACTTTAATGCACGTATAAATATCAGAACAAATACACACTGGTGAAAAGTGGAACAAGCTACAAAAAAGCTACTGCTGTGGTTTTACAACAGTGTAGCTACAACAATAAAAGCTACTAATAATGTAGTCACAGAAGTGAATTTATTGTTGTTTAACCTCTCATTGTTTGCTTTTCCACCTAATTGTTCTGAAGTTGTTTCAAGAAAGGATAAAAACCTAAGGTTTCTAAATGATTTTAGGTTTTTTTACAGATGTCTGAAGTGTGACAAAAGGTGTTCAAAAGCTAAAACATTTGCATAAAAAATTTAGCAAATCTATATAACAGAAAATACCCTCTTTTTTTTAATCCTTTGCTCCCATTTATCACCCATCTTCTCCTTAAAGTGTATCTTCTCTCCGCCGCTGTGCCTCATCTTTTATCATTAGAGCTACTGGATGAGAAAACATTAGAGAGAAATTGACCCGAGTTCCTGCTGGTCTCAGCGGGCTGCAGCCTCATCAAGCGCGTTCCTTTCCCACTGTGACGAGGACAGCCGGCCATTACGTTTGGAAGTGGTTTGGCGTGTTGTAAAATTTTAACAATGCTCCACTTGGCCCTTGGGACTTGTGCACAAGCCTTCTTATGCGCAGTTAAGCACATTTACATATTTATAACTCACAGGAAGGGACAGCTAAAATCCTATCAGAGCTCTTCAAGATGCATTCTTGTATGTTGGTGTAGATTCCAAGTTACGTCGATCTAAAGTGCTTAAGTAGGAGGCAAATGGACGCCCTTTCCAGCCTCTTGAAGATGTTTTGCCTTTCCTCTGAAAGGTTTCTTCGGTTGCGATTATGGATTGGGAGTTTCCGGCTCGTTTTTGATGGGACAATTAGACTACATCCATCCTGAGAAATGTTTGGATCTCTGTCACTTGTGAGTTGTTTACCAACAGTGTGTGGTGTTTAGTCACAATCACTCACAAGCTGTGAATGATTGTGAAACCACATGGGAAGGACAGATAAGGCTGCATTGTAAGTGTTGAATAGGTGATACCTGAGGCCACCCCCACTATATACAGTTGATTTTTCCTGTTTTACATAGGCCCCGTTCAGACCTGGCAGTATTAAAGGTCAAAAAATATCTATGACTCAGCTGCTATCAAACTAAATTTTAGCTCAGTGTCTGTAAAGTTGACTGAGTTATCCCCATCACATACTCCAAGCAGCAATCACATCAAAACTTGGTCTGAATTTTTTTATATGAATGTCGTCTGAATTCATTCTGAGAGAGTTCACATCTGAGTTTTTATTTTATTCACTTGTGATCCAGTGTGCATGTCAGTGTCAGGTCTGAACAAGGCTAAAGATGGCTTCCTTGACTCTTCTCTCAAAACCATTTGGCTTCTCAGTCCAAAATGTGGATGTTAATGACCTCAAAGGAGTGTCTGTTATCCTTGACAGCTGAAAGTTAACCTGAGGAGCTTGCTTTTCTTTATCGTGTTAGTTTTATATGTCCCCTAATAAAACGCATATATACTGTATTCCATACTGTACATATATGTTTTACTCAGCCGTACGTGGCTTGAGCATGAGCTGAAGCTAACATCGGTGCTTCCTCTGGTCCATCACAAGGCATAAAACAAGCTTTGAAAAGAAGATCACGTGCAACAAGCACTATCAGCAGCAGTGACTTCATATAATGGTGAACTTTGTTTTTGGCTGCTGTTTGTGTTTATTATCAGTGATGGACACTTTGAATGTATCTTTTTACAAGAGTCAGGAAGTTATCCAACCCTTTGAGAGACAGCTACTCTGTATAAGTGTCTTTGTGTGTCTATGAGGTGGGGGTGGGGGATCTTTACAGGCTCCTTATGCATGTGAATATGCGACACCAAGATAATTTCAAGCTTCCTTTGATATTTGGGAAACAGCAGCGTTGCGAGACGTAGGTTAAAAGATACAAACATGTATACGCACCCAGCATACACAAATATTAATCTCTCTCCTCTCCTTAGATAGCTCACTTGTTTCCTAGAAAGCGTGTGTGTGTATATGTGTGTGTGTCAGGGCTGAGAGATCAGGTACAGCAGTGCCAAACTACAAGCCACAGCTCTCTGGAGGCTTTCTTTGACAGACTTGTCTTTTTTTTGTCTAGATGCGCGTGTGTGTGGGTGTGTGTTTGCAAGTGCATAAAGCTTATGTTCCAAACCATCAACGTCTCCCGAATTTTAAATCTAAATTTCATCAGTTTTATGCAGCTGACAGACCTAATGTGGGGGCTCAAGAGTTCTAAAGATGCAAACACTGAATATATTGTGATCACTTTAATATTTACCCTGAAATTGTTAACATTGTTCTCGTACTATCAGTGCTACAGTGGGGAGAACAAGTATTTGATACACTGTTGATTTTTCAGGTTTTCCCACTTGCAAAGCTTGTAGATGACTGTAATTTTTATCATAGGTACTCTTCAACTGTGAGTGATGGAATCTAAAACAAAAATCCAGAAAAATACAATGTATGATTTTTAAATAATTAATTTCCATTTTAT